>NC_092860.1:154847091-154883173 GCF_032062135.1 Pyxicephalus adspersus
CCCTTCTGATCACTCTATGCCATTGATTGTCCCCTTCTGTTCACTTACCGGTAATTAAGTGTAGGGATCTCCATTAGGGCAGCGATCTCTGTTAGGCAGGGATCAGCAGCTTGCTTCTTGGTGCAGAATGCCGGCTGTTACTTTGTTTCATTCTGCACTGCAAGCAGGAGCAGGCACGTGCTTCAGCCAGCATCAAGGAGACACACACACACAGGAGAGGAGCATGCAGGAGAGGAACACGGTAAGAAATTTTTTTTTTTAACAGCCTATGTGTAGGCTGTATTTGGACCATAAGACGCAGGGACTTTTCCCCCCCCCCCCCACTTTTGGGGGGAAAAAAGTGCTTCTTATGGTCAGAAAAATACGGTATTAAATATCAAACTGTTGATGTAATGTTTGTTCCTTTTTATCTATTTATTTATTGATAAGAGTTTGCTTTTTTCACAAAAACCCTTAAGATTACAAATAGGAATGGAGTTGCTTCTTTTTGCATATCAAAGCACAGCTTGCTGTAGAAGTTAATGAATGTCTAGGTTTTTTTTAATGTTTTATACAGTAGCTGATGCCACACTGCCTAATAATATGTTGAGACAAACATCCGTCCTAATTGCATTTATTAAAAAAATAAACCTGTTCCAACATACATACAAATTCAACTTAAGAACAAACCTACAGAGTGAAAGTTTGTATGTAACCTGGGATCTACCTGTACATAATACTAGGAAAGGCTTAAGAACCTACAATTGATCCTTTTAAGAACATCAGAGTAACCAAATAAGTCTTAAGTCTTTGGACCGGGTAAGATGAATGAATGAATTATCTGGAGTTAACCCAACCATTTGTTCACAACCTATAAAAAAGGGAAACCTACTGAATATTAAGCCTGAAGACATTTGTACAACTTGGTATACCTAAAATGTTCATTTTGATGTTATTTGTTTCATTGAATTTTTTTTTCATTTTTTGTTTTGACTTTTATTGCTCAACAACGTTTCAAATAAAATCTTTTGACCACTATTGCCTGCTTGTTTTGGTTTAGCCTTTTCTACTTGACTTTGTCTTTTATTGTACCTTTGTTTCTTGTTTTATATGAAATTATCACTAGAAATGTTTGAAATTAAAATCTGCAATCAGACAGCATTTTATTGCAGAAAGACATAGGTAATGTTCTATCTGCAAAAAAACAGCCGACAGATCAGAGCAAGGAAGAGAACAAAAAGGAAAAAGATGTCAGTACTCGGGATGGAACGGGGGCAGGTGAGGCTGGATTAAGTTTTGGTTGATGGATGAGTGGTTCAAATTTTTACACGTAACTTTGTTTACATGTATTAAATACATTTTACATGTCTAAGCATTTTGTTATATATTTTTTCAAATTTAATGTGTGCCTATGCATTTTGTAGATAAATACTTGATGGCCAGATGTCTATTTTTTGTGTGTAAGTATGTTATCTTTAGTAGACCACTCATTTTATTTGGACTTTTCATGAGAGGTGTGGTTAATTGACATATCCAGCTTTGTTAGTAGTAGAGAGGGTTACTTCATCGGTAAAATAGGGGCTCGTGCTTCATATTCCACCCCTGATCACACTTTTTTTTGGATTTGTTTGTTTTACACTATGAGCAGTGTTTTATCCTAATAAATAAATCACCATTACACAACTTTTATATTCTGCTTTAACTTCGGGACATCCTCCAGAGGTATAAATTGGTCATCATGAATATTTATTTCCCACGCTTAAGTTACACAGGTAATGCAGATCCTTCAAAATGGCACATCCATATATATTTCTTAGGAAGATACCAGGCAATTTACACAAACAGAGCTGGACAGGGCCTAAAAAAGACAACAACAGCAGCGTTGGTATTTGTCTCTTTGTGCAAGGAGGAATAGGAGTAGTACTGCCAAGGAGGGCTACCTGTGTGCATGTTCTGACTAAACTAATAATAATGGGCTCCATAAGCATGGCATGTGGGCAAGTGCTACAGTAGAACCTGGGCCCCCAGCCCGGCACCATACAGTTCAATAATCATTAGCTCAGAAATAAATTGGCATATTTACCATTAGATGGGAACAGGTTTACACTAAGCAAATACAGATATAAAGGAGTCCGATGGTGAACATTATGTTACCTGCAAAACATCCAGCGTGAACAGCTTGGCAATGGGTCAGTGATGGTCTGGGGTAGCATATTCTAGAAGGGTCTCACAGATCTTCATGTGCTAGCTAATGGTACTTTTTGCTGTTCATCAGACCTTATGCTGGTTCAGTGGGGCCATAAGTCCTCTTGTTGCAGGACAATGCCCAGCCCCATGTGGCTAGTCTGTGTAGGCATGAAAGCATTGATGACTGTCCTCTAATTTCCCAAGACCTGAAACCAATAGAATAGGTATTGGTGCATGAAGTAGCACTACAAATTAAAGCTCACGGATGCTCTGATACCAGATCTCCAGAGAACCATCTGCCGACTCATAGGAAACAAGACCAGATCATTTCTGTAGAGTGCATAGGGGCCATACACACTATTGAGCCACATTACGAGTTGTGATGAAAGTCCCATGAGTTCAATCACATAAGTTGGGAAACCTAAGTAAGAGACCATGCAAAAAAATACAGACTTGGTCCCCTCCTGTACTAGAAGAAATAAAAAAAAGGGTGAGGGGGTGTTGAGGGTGGAAAATAGTGAATGGAAACAAACAATTAGGAAGGTAATAAGGCGACCAGGTGAAAGCCTCTAAAGTATTCTAATGGTTATAAACAATCAGGAGACAAGACGTTTGTATGTGTGTAATACCTACAAGCCCACATAGAAAGAAATTGTGACACTCTGGATACACTGATCAATCTCGGGATACACTGATCAATTTCCAGATACACTGATCAAATGGTAAAATGATATGCGGGCCTGCCAAATGATGATGAATAGACAGATAAGGAAGTGAGGTTTCAGAAGAAGTTAAGAAGTGTTCAGCGTGTCAATTCTTCTGTCTACACATCCATGCTTGGCCTACAGGATCATATCTTTTCACGCTATATTAGCCATTTCTAAACTGTGGTTTTCTGCATGTGAGGAAATGTCAAAACAAATTAGTGCGGTGTTGTGAATCAGTAGCATGAATACTGTGTAGTAGGGAATTTGTAATACTTACCAGAGGGTTCAGATTCTGGTTTTGGCAACAGGATGGTTGTATGACTGCAGCAGAAGTAGGGCTGCATAGGGTCATGATGTTTATTTTTTAAGACTTTCCCATATTTTGAGCATAGGAGTACACCCTACCAGCAAATACAACTGAGCATTATACTAAGGGATGAGGGCAGAGGTTGCTCTATGTGTGTTGCATTGTTAAGGAAATGAAAGTGGAGCATCTTTTCATATTTATTGTGGGGCAGAGGGCTGTGATGTAGAAAGATATTTAGAAGTCTATAGGATTTTACATTTTAAAGTAAGAATGTTGCAACATATGTTGGTATGGAGGTTCACGTTGGAATTCATTATGTTAGGGAATGGGGATACAGAAGTAAACTGGAATATCACTTGGGCTGAACACTGGCTTTTCCATTTAGTATATCAGAACTTCAATAATCACACTCTTGGAAATAATCAGGTTCTGGCCTTTGAATTGTTTTTAATTTCCTGTAACAACTGTGCATAAAACACGTGGTAATGGACAGGTGACTCTTTGTTAATGATTTTCTCAACTTCAACAAGTGTCATGTTGAAAATGAATTCCTGTATCCAAATATGTAATCATTATACATAAATGTTGTGTTCACTCACCAAGACGAGTCATGGGATGACATTTAATCCAGCTATGACTCTGGGCATGCATTCAGAATCCAAGGCTACATATAGAAATACAAATCTTGGATTTCATCTGTCTCCAAATATTGGGCCTAATTTATTAAAGCTCGGTGAGGCTGGAGAGCATACCTGGGTGATCCAGCAAACCTGCAATTGATTTTGTCAAAGTCATTTGTTATGTGCTAACAAATGTTTTCCAGGTCTGCTGGATCACCCAGCTTTACTAATGAAAGTGTATCCTCTCCAGCCTTGGAGATATTTAATAAATCTGGCCAACTGTCCGAATGTCTATTACCAGCACATTCTTTTCACAATAAGTTTGTGTCCTTCAACCAAATTCCTATGTAGTGATAGTTCTAATGGGCTACATGAAAAGAAAAATATACATTCTTGCATTGCTCAGGAATTCTTCAGAGGAACTCTGCTATCTGTGTGGAGTTATTTGGTTCCATTTAGAAATAAAATCTCCCCAGTTGGACACAAACAGAAAAAACACAGGGTTTTTACCAAATGGAAAATTTTGGTAATATGAACATTTTGGGATAAACTTCACTTAATTTACACACTTAGAAAACACTGGAACCCATCTAACATTGCAGCATGCTGCCTTCGCTGCCTCTGTTTATTTTAGCTAATATTAGCTTTCATTTCATTGCTTGGGAAATGTAAAGTGATACGAGGGCCCACCAATGAAATGTTTGCAATAAACACGGCGAGTTATATAGGATTTCTGTGGTTGAATCCAGTTGAATGGGAGTGCCAACTACTTAGCTGGCATACTAATAAAGGACGATACATACAGATGCATGCAGACAGTTAGGGAAGTTATTAAGTTTCACCTGAATTCCTGAATTCCTCTATCTACACATCCACGCTTGGCCTACAGGATCATATCTGTTCACGCTAAATTAGCCATTTCTAAACTGTGTTTTTTTGCATGGGAGGAAATGTCATTAACACATTAGTGCGGTGTTGTGAATCAGCTGAATGAATACTGTGTAGCGGGGAATTTGTAATAGTTGCCAGAGGGTTCTGATTATGGGTTTGGCAACAGACTGAATATGATTGCAGCAGAAGACTAGGAGTCCTATTTCTGGTATTCCCCACTTCTCTGTATTTTTCATCTCTCTTTTCCCTCCCAGTTGTTTTAGATTACACCCGGAGAGGTATTCCTCTACATTGGACTGGTTGGTGTCCTTGGACTAATACATTTCTTCTATGACCATAAACCTTTCATTACCTAGACCTGGCCCCCTCCCTTACCGCCTCACATTTTTATTCTGATCCAGCAATGTATACTCATATACCCTCAATACTATAAAACCGATGTTTGCCCGGTATTTTACTTCGAACCCCCAGAATATAAGACAGTGCCATGGAATAAGTACTCGGGTCATAGGACAAGACGCCATAGAGAGCAATACAAACCTCTAATGCCCTCTAACCCTCCCCAGCTTTATAAAAAGAATGCAGCTGGAGCAGAGTTTTTCATCCGGTGAATTTCCAGTGAATGATGTATTTATAGCTAGATTTCAGCACTTGGCAAACATCACCATAGAAGTAAAGAGATAATCAGATTACTGATAGCAACAATTATCTTTATGAATGGTGTTAATGTCTGTGTAATGTTTAATAACATGGTGATCACACAGAGGGGTGAAGTGAGATGATTATCGGCTTGTTAAATAAATGTTTATGGTGCGGGAGCTCTAAAATAACTTTAGAAGCTTTCATAGAACACACATAGGCTGCCAAAACTGAGTTTACATTAAACAAATTCTAGTTCCCTGGCTGTTATATTGATTCTTGTTGAGTCACGTTCTCCTGTTTATTTGGGTTTCTTCCAGAGGTTTTCTCACACATTTCAAAAACTTATCTACAACTTTGTAGCGGTATCACGTAGTTATGAACCTTACACATACCAGTGCAAATTTTAATGGTATTCTAACACATTTAAGCAATATACTGGCCTGATTTATTAAAGCTCTCAAAGACTGAAGAAGAAAGACTATCATAGGAGAACCTGAGTGATTCAGCAAACCTGACATTGATCTGGTCCATGATTGAAAAAAAATTGCTAGCTGAAAGCAAATATTTTTTAAGAAATCCAATCCAAGTTTTCTGGATCATCCAGGAACACACGATTGCTTATCTTCTCCATTCTCAGAGAGCTTTAATAAATCATTGTGTTGTGGTGTAGTGCGTTGGAAACATGATGAAAGTTTGCTTTTTGGATGTATTGCTTGCATATTCAAAATTGTTCTGGATGGGGGTAAAGGTATGAGTAACGGTTAATGTTAGCGGAGATTCACCCAATTCTATTAGTATCTTACCACAACATATACATGGGTGATGTCCTGGTTAATATCACCCTACTACAATATAACAATGCATGGTGACCCCCACTGTGGGTTGCATTCCCCCCAAAAATGTTCGGGTGTGGATTTCCAAATAAATGGAGTTCTGTAACACAATAGTCCGTTACAATGTAATCCCGGTTTAGCATCAGGCCAGGTTAGGTTTGGATATCAGGAGCTAGGTTTACTTTTTCAGGACTGCAAATGGCTAAACTGTATTTTAGGAAGAAATCCCAGGGATCCAAAATGTGCCAAGTGTATGGAAACTTCAATGGGAGATGGCAAGTACTGCCAATTACACAGCTTCAATAGAAGACACATGAAACAACATGACGTAAATGAGTTTTGGAGCATATCCAGACGTTTTCAGATGTCACAGGACCTGAAAAAATAACTATGAATTATCTTGTTTTTTGTCAAGTATTTATTAAATTTTCAAATATACACAAATGCAACTGATAAATATACATAGAGAAAATAACTTAGAAATGTACAGTCCAACAAAGGGTACGAGGTAGGGAACATTGCAATTGGAGCCATTACAGTTCCTGGAAGCAACAATGCCGTCATAAATCCAGAGAAACCAGGATTGGGACGTGTGAGGGCTTGATCACCAGTGTCTTAGACAAACTTTAAAGTCCGCAACAGCCCTTCGCCTGAATCCCGATATAGAATCGCTCTATAACAGCTTTATTCAAACAGAAATTACCTTGTTTTATGAAGACAGATGCTTGTTAGTCAATTGGCAGAACGTCCGGAAACATTTCAACACAAATGTCTCAGTGAAAAAGCTTGTTGCTGAGATTCACTTGTAGCAAACAGCTTTTTAACATTGTTTATTTAGAAACAACATAAAACATTATTTCATATGATATAGATTAATAAAATAATAGTATCAGCAAAAGACACAGAAAAAAAGTGAAAAATAGCTTTTAAGTGGCGGTTTATCTACTGAAGTCCCAAAATGGAGCACGCTAAATATTTCTGATATTTGCTCACAATGGGCTTGATTTATTAAAGCTCTCCAAGGCTGCAGAGTTTACACTTTCATCAGTCAAACTGGGTGATCCAACAAATCTGGAATGGATTTCTTTGTTAGCAAATGTTTTCAATCCTGGACCAGATTTATTCCAGGTTTGCTGGATTACCTAGGTTTACTGCTGAAAGTGTATCCTCTCCAGCCTTGGAAACCGCTCTTTTGTTCAGTATTTTTTTTCTGTAAAATGATGTCAGGAATACAGGGTTCCTAATACGCCTATCATTCTCAATCGGTCCACTGGTTGGGGTGAATTTATTACACTTACAATGAATAAGAGCTAGACCAGCCATCATTCATTAACCAGTACAACATTGCAATATTTAATTAGGATTGACATGTGTAAGGTTCTGGTCCAGCACCAGAACGTGCCAGACACCAGTCCCTCAATCTACGCTGCACCCTTCACCTATAGCAAGCCCCCGCTCAGCCTCGGGAGACTGGTTGCCTTTCCCGGCACTCAGTTGCCCCCAGAACATGGTGCACAGGGGATGGTGTCTCCATCAGAGACAAGTCCAGAAAACAGAGCAGAGGTCATAAACAGATAATCCGTCCACCATATGAAATACACAAAGGCAAAAGACAAGCAGAGTCGGGGTCACAGGCAAAAGTTTGGCCCATGCAACACAAACTCACAGGGTCAGAAAAAGGCAAGGTCAGCAACGGTAAATCAGAGGTGTTCATGCGGCAGAAAGTTTGTCCAGATAAATGCTACAACAGACAAAACAGTCCCAACAGCCAATAGCAATGCAGAATGAAGGCAGGAACTAATCTGCCTCTAAAATCCCCTTCAGCTGTGCAGAACCTCACAGTGTGTGCTGGGGATGCCGATATAATACATCAGGCTGCACAGCTAAAGGGAAGCGGGGCTGCTTTTTCTGTATTTCCCTTACAGGCCAGAGTTTGACACCCCTGCTAGATACGGAAATGCAAATGAGTCAGCGTGGATTTCATCCAACGTCTCCAAATACTGGGCATGATTTATTAAAGCTCTCGGTGGCTAGATACCTGGGTGATCCAGCAAACCTGGAATTGATTTTGTCCAAGTCATTTGCTAATTGATAACAAATGTTTTTAATCCAAGACCAAATCTACTCCAGGTTTGCCTATTATAAGCACATTATTTTCTCAATAAGTTTGTGTCCTTCTACCAAGTTCCTATGTAGTGATGGTTCTAATGAGGTACATGAAAAGAAAAATATACATTCTTGCATTGCTCAGGAAATCTTTAGAGGGACTCTGCTATCTGTGTGGAGATATTTGGTTCCAATTAGAAATAAAATCTCCCCAACTGGACACAGACAGAAAAATTCCAGTTTTTAAAAACTGGAATTTTTTTTTATTATATGAACATTTTGGGATCAACTTCACTGACCCCCTGTACTATAATCTAACATTGCAGCATGCTGGCTTTGCTGCCTCTGTTTATTTTTGCTAATATCAGGTTTCATTTCATTGCTTGAGAACTGTAAAGTGATACGAGGGCCCACCAATGAAATGTTTGCAATGATCACACCGTGTTAAATAGGATTTCTGTGGTTGAATCCCGTTGAATGGGAGTGCCAACTACTTATGGCATACTAATAAAGGACGATACATACAGATGCATGCAGACAGATAGGGAAGTTATTAAGTTTCACCTGAATTCCTCTGTCTACACATCCACGCTTGGCCTACAGGATCTGTTCACGCTAAATTAGCCATTTCTAAACTGTGGTTTTCTGCATGGGAGGAAATGTCATTAACACATTAGTGCGGTGTTGTGAATCAGCTGAATGAATACTGTGTAGCGGGGAATTTGTAATAGTTGCCAGAGGGTTCAGATTCTGGTTTTGGCAACAGACTACTGAACCTGATTACAGCAGAATAAGACCTGCGTAGAGTAATGAAGAGTGGGATTGGTGGGAAGGAAAAGAAACTCTCTATTGCATCCCTTCTGAAAATATTCTATCTTTATCCTCCCTTCCAATTCCAAACACCCAAAGCGTAATGTTCTGTAGTCCTTCCTATAGTCTGAGCATAGGAGTACACCCTACCCGCCAATGTCACTGGTCATTATACTATAGGAAGAGGGCCGAGGTTGGTAGCTGTTACTACACATGGGACTATCAGACACCTTGCCAACAAAATATCACATCTTGGAATCTCATCACAGGGATTTCCCAGTGTATCAGCTGACAGCCCAACAAAGCCCCATTTCCAGGCCAGCCAACAGCTCATGTTAACTAATTCACACTTATCATTTAAAGATTCAAATACATGTTCTGCAATAGAGATGTGCACAATAGCACAAAGTCTTGTGTGTACAGTCAGTGTTAATGGCAGTTATGCAATGAAAACACGGACTGTTCTTCAATAAAGAGATTCATACAGTGTAAGTGTGTGTTGTATGAAGAGGGAGGGTGTGTACACCCAAACGGATTGACATTACATTTGTTAAAGCACCTCATATCATGGGCCAGTGTACAACAGTGCCCAGGCTGGGGGAGGGAGAAGCAGCACAAGCAGCCACTCAGGTGTTCGGTAAGGACACAGGGCAGGGGGCCACTATTTATCCATAACCTGTCCAGGGAGGCACAACATAAATCAAACATGATAACTATTTAACCTCTTTATGTATCAGTTTCCCTGTAGTTCAGCTGTAACCAAAAGCTGTACCAATAGCTGCATTGTTGGCAAAATAAATTTCCTGTCTATATCCTACCCTCCCGTCTACAACCCCTGAAGTGTTTTAGAATAGACTTTCTAAAAATCAGAGTGCCCCTCCTACCTGAGCCACACTATTCCAATTGTTCACTATGTCCCTAGAAATAATGCTATGGGATGTGGGCAGAGACGTGGGTATGCCCCTACTACAAACAGGACTATGAGGCACCCTGGGGAGCGGAGAATAAAATAAAGGACATATCCTGGCACTAGTCGTGTTCTGCACCTCTTGTTTGTACTGTCAGACTGGTACGGCCTATTTGGGAAATAGATTTGACTTTGTGTGCTGTATTTTCATGTTTGTTAAGAATGAAGACCCCTTGGGAGTGAAGGAGAACCTTGATTGGTGACAGCATGGCTCCTCATGGGCGGTGACAATATTGTTGCTTCTAGCCTAATCAGAATTGGTTACTGGAATATAGGATGGCAGTGTGGAGCCTAAACGCTATTTGGTGGCACATTTGGTTTAATTAGCTCACAGCTTTATTAACCTTGCAACAATTACATTTCATTTTTTTTAAATATGCCTTTTATTGGGTTTTGGAACTAATGTTCTGCTGTGTTATAACAATGACCCGAACATGTTATGTTAGTTAAACACAGCCGCCTTTACTGGAAATGTGATCTTCATAGAATCATGTTGCCAAATATACAGACAGAATCTGTCAGAGGACTGGAAGTTTGTTTCAGCAAACACAACACTGTAACTTGGAACAGTTTCCATTTTAGCAGCCACATGAAAATTCTTGTAACATTTACTTTTTTGATAAACCAGCACCCTGACACCCATGTGTGGAGGATGATGGTGGGGGAGGATAGGGTTCACCAGGCTGGCCATACACGTAACAATCTTCTTGAGATCTACCAATATACCTCTATAGTAAGAGAGCAACTGGTATGTAAAGGTACATGACCTTCTCCAGAGGTAGGTCCCCCCTTCCGTGGTGCTGCGCACCGTTAAACCCCCCTGTTCTGTTCTTCAATGGTGTGTCACTTGAGGTCAAATGTAAAAGAATCCTCAGGGGCAGAACAGAGGTGACAATGGGTTGCTGCACGGAAAAGATCCGACACTGGACAAGGTATTACACTTTTAGCGACCTGGCATGTAGCCTGAGGAAGGAGTGTGAAAAGTAATATGTTAAGCTGTACCTGAAAGCCATAATATTCTGATTAGACTTGGATGGGTGAGGGGTTAGAGCAGTGTTTTTCAACCGCTGTTCCGCGGCACACTAGTGTCCCTTGAGAGATCTTCGGGTGTACCGTGGGAAATTATCCAATTTCAGTTAATTGGTCCCAAAATGATTTATTTACTGCAAAAAATTTGTCTTCATTTGTCTATACCAGCGATGTATAGTGATAGGCAGAACCAAAAAAAACTCTTCCACTAGATAGCAGCAGGTAGCTAATTTACGTGTCTGACTTTTTGGTGGTGTTCCGTGGGATTTTTCTAATTGTAAAATATGTGCCGTGACTAAGAAAGGTTGGGAAACACTGGGTTAGAGCACTGGTCATGTTTAAGGTCCCCCCTTGGGAGCATTACTGTCATTGGATTGATTCCCAATGTCAAAAAAAAAAAATTCATATAAAGAACACTTGCACCAGATTTGTGTTTTAAAGAAGTGTCAAACGCTCAAAAATAAGAGCTGTAAAATAGACCCAACTAAATTCAACTTAATGGACTTTTATTAACTTTGAGGCTCCTGGATTATTTCCAACTGTTGGCTAAAGTCCATTTCTTGTCCAAGATGTTTGCCAGCTGATAAGATACACAAAGGCATATGTACAGCGGGTAGGGTCATAAATCTGGCACTAGAACAGCAAAAAAGGGAATCTTCCTATGGGAACCCAATTATTGGCTTTACATATTCTTTAGATTATATCCTAATATAGGGTGGCAACTGTCCCTCAGTTATGATCCTCCAGTGCATGCGAACTAGAAGTGACCCAGGGAGGTCGAGGGAAGAAATGAATGAAAAAAAAAGTAAAAACTGTGTTTAACGTGATTACAAAGGTGAATGTAGAATGAATGGTTTCCTACTGAGATCCTAAATATTTTTGTTTGCCCGATCTTTGGTTTGTACCATGACTGCACTTACCTGTCACCTACACCTGGTCTGCTTCTGCTTTGTAATTCTGCATTCTGTTTGGTCCTTTCATCTCTTTAATGTCTTAGATAGGGGAACATTAAAGAGTGAGAAATAACCAAACTACAATACAATTAAACTGAGGTGCCAAGTAAGGCGTACACACACACATTATATATATATAGAGTGTGGTCCATTAAAAATTCTAATTTTGCATATTAAATAATTCATTCCACTAATAGAAGAACGTGAACATAAAAAATAAGTCTACAACCCACTTGAACCCCCCCTGTTCTGTTCTTCCCCACCTTTCTAGTTGTTTTTAGATTACACCCGGTGAGTTATTTCCCCACACTGGGCTGATTGATGTCCTATACAACTTCTATGACCATATCTCCTAACTACGTGGACCTGGCCCCCTCCCAGTCCTATTTCTGGTATTCCCCACTTCTCTGTATTTTTCATTTCTCTTTTCCCTCCAAGTTGTTTTAGATTACACCCGGTGAGGTATTCCTCCACATTGGACTGATTGGTGTCCTTGGACTAATACTCTTCTTCTATGACCATAAACCTTTCATTACGTAGACCTGGCCCCCTCCCTTACCGCCTCACATTTTTATTCTGATCCAGCAATGTATACTCATATACCCTCAATACTATATAACTCATGTTTGCCCAGTATTTTACTTTGAATCCCCAGAATATAAGCCCTGTGCCATGGAACAAGTACTCAGGTCATAGGACAAGACGGCATAGAGAGCAATACAAACCTCTAATGCCCTCTAACCCTCCCCAGCTTTATAAAAAGAATGCAGCCTGGAGCGAAGCTTTTCATCCAGTGAATTTCCAGTGAATGATTTTTTTATAGCTAGATTTCAGCACTTGGCAAACATCACTGTAGAAGTAAAGAGATAATCAGATTACTGATAGCAACAATTATCTTCATGAATGGTGTTAATGTCTGTGTAATGTTTAATAACATGGTGATCACACAGAGGGGTGAAGTGAGACGATTATCGGCTTGTTAAATAAATGTTTATGGTGCGGGAGCTCTAAAATAACTTTAGAAGCATTCATAGAACACACATAGGCTGCCAAAACTGAGTTTACATTAAACAAATTCTAGTTCTCTGGCTGTTATATTGATTCTTGTTGAGTCAGGTTCTCTCTGTGTTTATTTGGGTTTCCTCCAGACGTTTTCTCCCACATTTCAAAAACTTGCAGTTAGGGTAATTGGCTTCCCCTAAAATTGTCCTTAGACTGTGATAATGACATATGACTATGGTAGGGACATTAGATTGTCAGCTCCTTTGCAGGCCAGCTAGTGACATAATTATGGACTTTGTACAGCACTGCATAATATGTTGGTGCTATATAAATACTGTGTAATAATAACCATTTTTGGGTCTTGGGTTTAGATACATTTTAAGAGCCCCTTCATATTTGGGCATTAACAAGTGGGATTTGGTACAAAGTTCACCTCTGAACACATTTTACATTTTTACACACATTACTACAACTGGAATAAGATACGGGAAGGAAGTAAAGGGGAGCAGGAAATCTTTTAATAATAATATCGCAAAGCTGAAGTTCGACAATTGTTTTGTGAAATTGGTATTTGAAGGATTTTCAGGTTTGTTTACTTTTAAAGCAGAAAAAAACTACGAGCAGGCAGGTACCGCTGATGAGACAGCCAATGTCTCTCTGTAATAAAACAAACTTACCTGCTTGCTCAGAAAAGTAAGCTTACCTGTCCTTACCTGTTCAGCACCTTCATTCGATCTCTTCTGGGTTCTGCTTTTTCGGCAGTCTGGATTGGTCAGGTCAGAGTGACCTCATTCCTGTGAAGCTGTGGGCAACATGGTGGCTCAGGGGTTAGCACTCCAGCCTTTGTACTGCTAGACCCTAGGTTTGAATCCCAGCCAGGGCACTATCTGCGTGGAGTTTGTAGGTTCTCCCCGTGTTAGTGTGAGTTTCCTCCCACATCCCAAAAACATGCAGTTAAGTTAATTGGCCTCCCCCTAAATTGACCCTGGACTACATTAATGACATATGACTATGGTGGGGACATTAGATTGTGAGCTCCTTTGAGGGACAGTTAGTGGCACAACTATGGACTTTGTACAGTGCTGTGTAATATGATGGTGCTATATAAATATTGTGTAATAATAATGTGAGTTCATGCACATTCATGCATTCCATGAAATCTGTATCTTCAAAATTATCAATCAGTTGGTGTATTAAATATTTATTAACAAATCAGATGAAGCCATTTATTGGGCAGATCGCTAGGTGTATGGACACCACAAGGCATTGGGGTTCTGTAGTACATGCTCAGGACATTGGATTTTGCTTTGTCATAGGTTACTAGTATAGTCGGGGGTGAGCCAAAGCTTATTTCTGATTGGTTGCAGACAATGGGCTCAATCATAAAACGTCTCAGCTGATCAATCCCATTTAGGATAAACAGTCTGACCTGGAGAAACCCCGGACTTCATAACATCCGCTTCAACTTAACATTTTTTTTTATTCCAAGATGTCTTTTTCGATAAACAATAATGACAATGCCAGATATTTTATTTATTTTTCTAAATATATCATTCACTTTGCAAGGAATATCCAGTCACGTGCAAAGAAATCTAAAAAATAAAGCAATTTTCCTTGCACCTGATTGGATAATTGAAATCAGCAAAACCTTATCTCATTTACTATGCTATGTGAACTCTCATAAAGCTATAATACATGTTGCTATGTAAACAGCCAATGTTTCTTTAGTAAAACACAATATTATATGTATGTAAGTAAAAGCATTGTGGTATCTATAACTGATCTATGTGAGATAATCATTTACACAGCCCGGGGACTTTTATTTTATTACCCTAAAGTGTTGCTTTGAAGTTTTTGTAAAGTTGAACTTTTTTTATCAATGTGTTTTATTAAAGTTTATTTTGTACTGGAGGTCCTCGGTGTGCGTCTAGGTCCTTAGCATTCACACTATTTTCCGTGCGTTTTCATTTGTATTTACCTGTCAACCTGTACTGACAGGTGTATCCCTTACATATGTAATCTCGCTCCATGTATCACAATTACATAGATGAATAGTTAGTAAGAAACTTATAGGCACAGTTGATCCAGAGGAAGGCAAAAACATTCCATTTACTCCAATAATGGGTCCGAATTATTAAAGCTCCCCAAGGCTGGAGAGGATACACTTTCATCAGTAAAGCTGGGTGATCCAGCAAACCTGCAACGGATCTGGTCCAGGATTCCAAACATTTGCTAGGAAATAACAAGTGACCTTGAAGAAATCCATTCCAGGTTTGCAGGATGCTACAACAAGGTGGATCCTCTCCAGCCTTATATATTCAGGCCCAATATATAAGTAAATATAATATTCTTCCCCTCGGATTCCACCTATGGTGGTCAGACAAGGGCCACCAAGAAGACCCCAATGAGTAGCTGAAATCTTCATAACCATTCCGTACCGTTCTGCAGCAAAATTTTGTAAGATTTGCTCAATTCCCAGGGCCCTGGATGGCAGGATGACGACGTTACCACCCCACAGTACAGAAATCTAAATAACTAACCGACCGTTCCCCTAACAAGTGAATGTATCACGGGGGAGGTGGGGAGGGTTAAAAAAAAACCTTAGACCTTTCATGAAGTGCTTCATTTGTGTCAGTTATTTTAAATCCATACAAAAAAGGAGTTTAAATATGGACAGACAATGCCAAAAAGAGTATACATACATAGATATATTCTATTATTATTCACCATGAATGAATAATAAATAAGATTCTGATTTGTGGCTCTATCAATGCACAGCTCATACAAAGTAGAACTACGATTGTATGGAAAATGTGTCTGACTTTCACCGATCTGAGTCATGTTATGTGGTTAGTTTGTTGGAAATTGTCTCTGTAAACAGACCATGCTCATATATTCTCCTTATCAGATATTTCCTGATCTGACATCCAGCATCCTCCAAGATCCTATCATTGTAATGGTTGGGGTCTTGTGTCTCCAGGGGCCATAAAACTCAGATAATGCTACCCTGTTTCCCCGATGATAAGACACTGTCTTATTTTTTTTTGAAGGCCAAAATATGCTCTAGGGCTTATTTTCAGGGGGATGCCTTATTTACCCATGAAGAAGACTACAGTACACAGTTATTGTTTTTCATTTTTACCTAAAAAGGGGGGCTGTCTTATTTGATGGCCCTGCCTTATCATCGGGGAAACACGGTAGTAGAGGGGCCCCTAATAGAACTCTGAGCTGTATTCTGAAACCCAATTATTCATAATCGTTGTATTTCCAATATAGCATTCTGTACAAAGTAGTAGTTGGCTGATTTGTAGTTGGTTAGTTATGGTGAGCATTGTGAGACCAAGAACTATTCTCCTAGGCCTCAGGAAAGCCTGGAAACCATAGTTAGCCTGTCCTGGTGAACCATAAGGCCCAGACATGCCTAGTTTGGTCTCTGTGAATTCTGTATATTGTACTAATTAATAATCTAAGGGTTGGTTTTTCATAAAACCTGAACTTGTGAAATTATTAATAATGGCTAGAACAAGGGGATTTTGGAAGTGTACACAAGCATCATACTCCATGTGGACACAGCCCCTCAGACAGCCCCCACCCTGCTGTCATTGGATTGTTGTATTAGTCCCACCTCTGTGGTTGGCATAGAGAAAGCCATGTAAGCCCAGCAGGGGGAGCTCTCACTGATTCCATCTTGTTGCTAAGGACAACGGCACGGACACATGGAGCACAGCAGGGAGCCCAGCGACTAATAACTTTACACTGCAACCTGGACTGGGAAAACCAACTCTTCCTAAGTATTATTTCAGTTTTCCCTTTTATTTATTCTGTTGCTATAGTTCTGTTATTATTCTTAGATTAGTCTTTATTTTCCGGTATTGGTTTATGCTCTGTGTGTGTTTGTATGTTTTTACTTATTAAACATTATAAGAAGTGTAAGCTGAATCTCTGAATGCTCTAAGTAGAAATAGTGTAACTTGCTAACCCGAAACACTACTATAACTTTGTGATTGCTGAGACATCCCGGTCTGGAGTGGCAGCGGATGACACAGATTGTATTAAAGAATCTTATCTGCGGTTGCCAAGGGTAACAAGGCGTGCTTCTGTCTAAGCACGTGGTGGCAGTTTACCTGTGATGATGTGTGTGGCAAGGGGTAACAGAGGGGTAACCTTGCCCCGTGACAGCCCTTCTCACCCTGTTGGTGCATGGACTGTGCTGAGCGTGCTGGAAAGTCTATACGCAGGGTGCGGGCTCAGAGGACGTTTATCACAAGGATATTTTGTTTGGTTTGGTATTTGGATAGCACTGTGTGTACACAAATCACATAATGAACCATGCAGAAGCTGGGAAATTACCTCTGATTATGGTACATTACCAAACACTCCCAGGGCCAGGGAGCGGGCCGAATGCCCAATCTGTCACAGCTCCATTCGTGTTATTCCTGTACAGCCTTTCCTACATAAAAAAAGATCCTTGGAAGAGCTCCGGGTATTATCATTTACATGATATCAGCAACACCTCTCAGTGGAGGTAAATACAACAAACTCCATGCAACAAACAGCTTATAATTATAGCGAGCTGTATTGTCATTGATTGTTGCTGATTTGGATTTCATGGGTTCAGAAATGGTGAATCAGGTATAACATTTCCAAATTTACACCTATGCATTGCTGTATTGTACAGTTCACACTAAATGACACCCAATGCACCAAAACAATTCACCGACTTGCAGCTTTACATTAGTTTTTCTGCTTAAAGAATATAGAAAAACAAAATTTTCTGTGTTCAGGCCCTGACCGTCTGCATCATATATGTCAATGTTTACTTACATGGTATTGCCTTAGGAGTATGTACTATGGGTGTATGTACTTGGGTGTATGTACTTGGGTGTATGTATAACCATGTGGTTTGATCACCACAGCTAGTGGTGTAGCTATGGACCCCTGGGCCTGGACATAAAGCTTTATTCCGGGCTCCTTCTTCTATGGCAATTCTGCACCAATGATTGCTTCTACTCACGGAGCCTCAGTTATAATTTTGGACAATGCCCCTACTATTTAGGACATGTTCTTTCACAAGGTTGGAGTCTTCTTCCTTTAAGAACTAAATCTCCCAACCCTTTTTACATTAGAACTTCCACATTTACATTAAAGTCCTTCACTTCACAAAAGAGTGCTCAACCTCGCATTAGAGTCCTTCTTTATGCCAAAGCCCCCTCTTCCTTACATATAATTATATAAGGAGCCCCCTAGACCTCTGTTAGCATAGACCCCGAGCAGCTCAGCCTTGATGGGCTTTTAAATCATCTAACACAGGGCCAAGATGGGGAAGCCAATGGCAGATGCCCTGAACAGGGTTCTACAAAGCAGTGGCCCCTACAGGGCCTTTGAGGTAAGGGCCACAATCTGTGCCTATATCACTGACCATAGTCCAGTATTCAGTGTATGTAAGGCCATAAATCTCTTGTCCTGCTCTCTGCTCAGAAGTCAGAAGTCATTAGTCCTTGTATGATACAACTAGGTCATCTCATATTAGTAAGATATCATAAACTACAAAACAAATTGGAATAACATAATCATTCAAATTTATAGTTTATGGGTGTGTTGGCTTGGTGTTACGGTGCCATTGACAAGTAAATGGCATTGTCATGTGTTACCAATACACATACATATTGAGACCAATAAGGGGATATTTCTCGAACAAGAACAAACACAAGCAATTGAAACTTCTATAACTCTCATTCTGGAGAGCCGAGCAATGCTTATGTCTGAGAGCAGCGGTCTGACTCTTCTAGGTGCGGCCAGCACAGGATATATCTGCTGCTATGTTATATATATGCAATGTGACTTTAGTAATAAATCTATGGGATACAAGTGGACCTTAAACCTATAAATGAGATTTGGTAAACCCCAATATATCTCTGTGGTGTAGTGCTTATCCTTTCCCCTTCAGGTTATAGACCCCAAATGTGGATTTTGTTGTATTCAGAAACAAGGAAACAACATGATTTCATCAGCTTTTATTCATAGGAGGAATCACATTTTTAATACCAGATAAATAACTATACACAATGAGTGTGATTTGTGAACATACAACTATTACAGTACAACGAGTTGTGGCAATGTCTTTTAGGAGTAGTTGTGGGGGAATACATTTACGATGACTTATCTACAACTTTGTAGCGGTATCACGTAGGTATGAACCTTACACATACCAATGCAAATTTTAATGGTATTCTAACACATTTAAGCAATATACTGGTCTGATTTATCAAAGCTCTCAAAGACTGAAGAAGAAAGACTATCATAAGAGAACCTGAGTGATTCAGCAAACCTGACATTGATCTGGTCCATGACTGAAAAAATTTGCTAGCTAAAAGCAAATGATTTTTGAGAAATCCAATCCAAGTTTTCTGGATCATCCAGGAACACACGATTGCTTATCTTCTCAAGTCTCAGGGAGCTTTAATAAATCATTGTGTTGTGGTGCGTTGGAAACATGATGAAAGTTTGCTTTTTGGATGTATTGCTTGCATATTCAAAATTGTTTTGAATGGGGGTATAGGTATGAGTAACGGTTAATGTTAGCGGAGATTCACCCTATTCTATTAGTATCTTACCACAACATATACATGGGTGATGTCCTGGTTAATATCACCCTACTACAATATACCAAAGCATGGTCACTGATATCAGGAGCTAGGTTCTGCCAATTACACAGCTGCAATAGAGGACACATGAAACAACATGACGTAAATGAGTTTTGGAGCATATTTGGACGTTTTCACATGTTACTAGACATGAAAATTTAAGTAGAAATGATCTTGTTTTATGAAGCTGGGGGCAGAACGCCCGGAAACATTTCCACAATGTCTCACTGTAAAATCTTCTTGCATAACCTCCTGTATTCTAATTCCGCATTTTCATGCCAGACGTTGTTTTACATAGAAAATTTCTTTTACATTGTAGTATTATAATTCTTAACATATGTCCAGTATGAAGGCATAAATTAAGGCATAACACATGTCCAATATTTAATAAATGTAATAATAAACTTTAAATAAAAAAAAACTGTTAAAAAAAGGGTGCATAAAAATAGTGAAACCAGTAATATATCTGTACAGCTGAATATATTATGTATATATTACATATATAATATATAAAGATTTCTCTGTATTGAATTTTAATACAGGTATTTTGTATTGAATTTAATACAACAATCTCTGCAGTTGCCAGGAAAAGATCAGAAGAAGAGGACTCAGCCTGAAGACCCGGATATAGGAGCAGGACGCTGGAGGACACCAATGGAACAAGGTAAGTGGGAATATGTTCTATGTATAAAAATAAATAAATTAAAGTGTGTTTTTTTCTGTAAAATTATGTCAGGAATACAGGGTTCCTATTACGCCTATCATTCTCAATCGGTCCACTGGTTGGGGTGAATTTAATACATTTACAATGAATAAACCTAGACCAGTCTTCATTCATTAACCAGTACAACATGGCAATATTTAATTTGGATTGACATGTGTAAGGTTCTGGTCCAGCACCAGTATGTGCCAGACACCAGTCCCCCAATCTACGCTGCACCCTTCACCTATAGCAAGCCCCCGCTCAGCCTCGGGAGACTGGTTGCCTTTCCCGGCACTCAGTTGCCCCCAGAACATGGTGCACAGGGGATGGTATCTGGGGATTCCATCAGAGACAAGTCCAGAACACCGAGCAGAGGTCATACACAGATAATCCGTCCACCAGATGAAGTACACAAAGGCAAAGACAAGCAGATTCGGGGTCACAGCCAAAAGTTGGCCCATGCAGCACAAACTCAAAGGGTCAGAAATAGGCAAAGTCAGCAATAGTAGATCAGATTAATTCATGCAGCAGCATGTTAGTCCAGATTAATGTTACAACAAGCAAAACAGTCCGAACAGCCAATAGCAATGCAGAATGAAGGCAGGAACTAATCTGCCTCCAAAATCCCCTTCAGCTGTGCAGAACCTCACAGTGTGTGCTGGGGATGCCGATAAAATACATCAGGCTGCAGGGGATGCAGGGGATGCAGGGGCTGCTGGTATTTTTATATTTCCCATGATGCTGCAAGTGACATTGTTGGACAAAATGGCATACTGCGGTGGACTGTTTGGGATAATGAGGTGGAGCACAGCACGGAATCACTGGCCCGATGAGCATTTCCTAACAACATGAGAGCACAGTTGTAATATTTACATTTTATTTGCCTGTCAATAGCACTACAATGACATACAACTTTGTGTTATAGTGTACTGGGTTAGATATATGGAGCAGGTATGTTTTGGTGTGTTTCCAGTACATCCAAATAAATGTGTCCCTAGTTCAGGGGTAAGAGTAGGATTTAATGTTAGGCCCATTTTTTTACTGTTCTACCCAGCATTCCCACAACATATGGTAATAAAAGCTAGGTGAATGGGTGCAATGTGGTGCCTGAACGGGAGCAATAAACCAGCAATGCAGCACAATGCATGATAAGACACTACTGTGATTGCATTTCCAAAACAAAAACTGAATGGCTGCTGTAATGCAACATGTACAGGAGCGGTGTGAACCTGGGCTTAGGGGTATCATTAGGCCAGGTAATGGCATATAATGGAGGTGTTATTTCAATTCCAAAAATCTCAAGACATAATATCCAGAAGCAAAACCTCCGGAATGGCCCCTATTCCTCATCAGCAAAGAATGGACCAAGACCCCAAGATCCAACACCCAACAACACAAAGGGAAAAATCATGAGCGTATTTGTGTGTAAAACATTGTACAGTTTCTTTAACTAGGAATCCCAAATACATGATAGAAAAAATAACTCCGCTGTGTTACTCAGCCTCCTATTTCTGTGACTCCTTACTCCTAACTGAACTTACTGTTACAGGATAATAATGGTCGGTATGTCTTATATCTCATAGATATTTGTACTGTAGGTTATATTCCAATAGTTTGATATGTATACATTTTAGGCTTTATCCCCACAGTGTATATAATATAAGCCATATCACCAACAGTTAGGTATCAGTGTTATAGGATATATTCCCAATAGTCAAATATAATTAAACAATGCATCAAGATGATTGAATTTAATTGCTGATCTGTTTATCTCCATCCAGTTACTAAGGCCTTATTACCGTTATATTCTCTAAGGGATAATTAACAACTTCAACATATAAATAATAGGGCAGCATGGTGGCTCAGTGGTTAGAACTCTGGCATTGGCAGCGCTAGGTCCAAGGATTGGATCTCATCCAGAACACTATCTGCATGGAGTTTGCAGGTTCTCCCTGTGTTTCCCCCCCACGTTCCAAATTAATGTGATGGTAAGGTGAGGGGTATCTGGAAAGTCCTAAATTATTTAAGAACTTCAAATTTTAAAGTAAGACCCCTGTGACAAACCCCTATACCTGTTTTGGTGGACAGGATTTGGGGATCCTTGCTTATCACATGTAGCATGTTGTCTCATATCCTTTTTATTATTATTATTATTAAACAGGATTTATATAGCGCCAACATATTACGCAGCGCTACAATAATTGTGCCACAAAGTAACAAGGGCAACAGAAGATAGATAATGTAATATTGCAGAGTTTTATCTGTGTGTTATTTTACAACTGAACTCTGGACAGAAAACATTAAAGCGGACCTAAACTCAACCTAAATTAAAAACTTTAAAACATGTTGCAGCACCTCTTCTTTAAATGTTAATTGCTAGGCCTGAATGGGAGCTCCGGATACCTACGTCACACATCACGGGAGACTCCAGCTGCTCTGTCTTTGCATGCCTGATCTCAGGGGTGGGCAGGAAGGGGATAGAGATGCCAATATGAATGTGGATCAGCAGGCTACGTCATATTGGGTGACATGAACCGCAGGTGGAGTGATTTGTAGGATGTAGCTGCAGCAAGGATATTATTTCCAGACTGGATTCTCCTCGCTGCCAACACCCAAAACTCACTGCCAAGGTTCAGTCATCCATCTATTGACAGCCATCCAGACAAAAAACCGACCAAATGTAAAAAATATTTGATGTAAAAAATATTTGTACACAATTTATGGGTCTGATATTTTAAAACTTTAAAAAGTTAAAAAAAGGAAGAGAGAATAAAATTCCCCTTTAATTAGAAACTTCTCAAGTCATGGAGTCAGTGGGTGTACCCTCCTCCCTTCCATACCAGTCTCTACCTCAATGTGGGGACAGACTCTTATCTGAGTGACAGGGCCTCTTCCCCCCATACTTCCTTCTGGTTGCTTTTACTCACCCAGGAGAGAATTGGGATTTATTAGTACATTAGTACAAACCTGAGAGCTGGAATTCTTTTTTTAGTCCCCTGCCAGCACACATACTGGGACACGTGCCACCTTCCAAAAAAAAAAGAATGTGGGGCAAACAGCCAAGTATGTTGTGACCGGGAGTCACTAAGGTATGCAATGCTAATTATATCCACCCAGATTCTGGAATTTTAGGTAAAAGCTCCAGGAAAGATTGGATGTTTTTAATAGTTTTTAACGGAAAACTGGAAAAGTTGTTTGGGGTACTAGAGTTGGTCAGAGATTGGAGAGGTCCTATGGATTTTGATTTGTATTTTCTTTGTTTAGATTGGACACCAAGTGAGTTAGGAGACAATCTGTAATGTTACTTTTGCTGTTTTGTTTGGGTTGCTAATAATGACGGCAGACATGAAAACTTTGCCCTCCAACCCTCTTGGTTGTTTTTCTAGACCTCGCCGGGCAGATCCCAGCGTGAGCACCTTGGGCAACTCACAATAGTAAAAAGAAATAACGGACTCCTGGGGGCCAATCACTTCCAAATGTCTTCCAGCCTTTAGTACACGGGATAAAAGATTATATTGTGTACTAATGTCCTAGGCCAGTGGTGCCCAACCTTTTTTCATCTGGGGGCCGTGGTTGACATTAGGATAAAACTTGCGGGCCACAATACAAAACATTACTAAATAATAATACTAAACATTAAAGATGTATGTTTAAAGCTAGAATAGTTTTAATATAAAATGTAACCAAATTGAAATGATTCTAGTTACCGTAACATAAATGCACCAAATACAAGAGATGATAATTGATGGATCCTCTTGGATCATCTTCAGGTCTCTTCATCTCCCCGTTCACAGAAGGTAAGTGGCCAGCTATGTGTGACAGGGTAGCACGGTATGACAAGTACAGTTTTTCTGTGATGTCATGGCGCTGCAGCAATAAAATTTAGGGGGGTCAGGCACAATTCTTGTGATGGCGCCTTAGTGATGATACGTTAGAAGGAGTTAGACACAAGAGTCCTGCACTTGCAGTTAAATTTCCCTTTTTAGGGAGTAATTGGGCATCATAGAAAGTAAGGGGACAGCTATGTGTGACAGGGTACCATGATATAAATGGGTATATGGGTATAACATTTTAACAGAGAAGGGGGGGGGGGGGGGTAAAGAGTTTCCTACTGACTTTCACAGTTCCGGTTGCCAACAGAGAAATTGGGGTTCATGGAATGTAAGTGTCCAGCTATGTGTAACAGGCAGCTCGCCAGACGCTCAGTTCCTTGCACCGCTGCGTCTGCAGATGTGACTCCAGGTGGCAGTGAGCCGTACTGAGCGTCTCCTCTGAGCCAGGGTTCCATGGCATGAGGGAGCGGTAACTGTACCGTAACCTAATCGCCAACCTGAACGCCGCCTTGAAGTTTTGTGAACTTTAAAAGGCACCACAGCGCACAGACAAATGGCAGTACCCTAATGTTCATTGCCATGAGAATGGCCCCCAGGTGGTCCCCAACATTCAAACTCATTTTGGGGACCCCTGTATTTTCCCTGTTGGTGTGCCCCAAGGGTCAGTCCTTGGACCGGTTCTCTTTTCTCTGTACACCTCCTCTCTCGGTAGTCTCAAAATTTGGTGGAAGGATACTTCCTGCTCTCCCAGTCTCCTGTGGACCCAGGGATGGTGGGAGGACAACTCCTGCTTGCCCAATTATTATTGGCAGTAAGGATGGTGAACAGCTACCTCCTGCTCACCCATTCATCTATGGACCCTGGAATATGGGAGGCTACATTCGGCTTATTATTATTATTATTGTTAATAACAAACAGGATTTTTATAGTGCCAACATATTACGCAGCGCTGTACAATAAAAAGGGGTTGCAGACAGATACAGACAGTGACACATGAGTGGAGGACCCTGCCCAGAAGAGCTTACAATCTAGTAGGTGGGGAAGCGGCAGACAATAGGAGGGGGATATGGAATGGGGGAAGTAGTGAGGGTTTTAGGAGATGAGGGGTAGGCAGGTTTGAAAAGATGGGTTCTGAGTGCTCTTTTTAATAAGCAAATAGTAAGAACAAAGGTGGACAATGAAAGCCATTCCAAGTACTTGGGGCAGAAAAGTCTTGAAGCCTCCAATCATTAACTGACCTGTGTTTTAGTTTATATACATTTTCAGAAAATGTCTGGTCTGATAACAGAAAATAAATCCAGCCAGGACATGAGAACTGGTAATCTACCTTATATTATATTTTTGTTTCTGGGTTTAGAAGAACATTGGCCAACTTTCCTTATAAAAGGAACCTATGGGGGGGGGGGGGGTTGGGGCATAAATATCACCAAAGGCCAACACATAACAGTCAATGTACTTAACTAGAAAGGTATAGGAGACTGTGGACACACTACAGGAGATTGTCAGAGAGTCCCACCAATGGTGGTCAAGCATGACCCAAATTCCCTGAACAGAACTACAGAAGGGTTGCTAACCCTGACAACATTCATCACTTTGATGCATTCAGCTAACTTACACATGCATTGCAATACATGCAAACCAAGAAACCCTGTTATTATGTAAATGTTTGCAAGAAATATGTAGAGGTGTCTAGCAATGTGCAGAAGGGTATTTCTAAATTTTTATTACCCCTATAGCACCTCATGTGTTATATTTATACTGCAAACTACTTGAATGTGAGCACAGACATCTCTCCACTTTAATTGCATAGTGCAGGTCAGTAGCCCTGCCGTATCAATCTGCTTCATATTGGCATTGTGTGTTATAGGAAAGTTTTTGGCATTTTGGAAAGTACAGTAGGGACTGGCTGGAAAGGGATCACGCAGGTGGCAAGCATAAACCTGTTATAATGTAAGCAGAAATTTGCTAGAAATGTGTAAAAGTTCAAAGTAAAGCATCTACACCTGGCAAAAACTTGTGCTGGTGGAGCTGGGATATCCAGGTCGGTCTTTTAGCTGGGTAACCTATTTGTTATAATGTAATAGCTCAAATGATACTGACAGAGTAAAATATGTGATTGTGGACGGAGATGTATTTCAGCAGAAGATGTTTTTGACTTTCAGCTTCCTTGTAGGCCAAGGTAAGGATTTTTTTCCGAGCAAAAACCCCACCATGTAGTATAAAGAAAATGGAGGAGAGGGGGGTGGAGGAGAAGTGGATTGGGAGGGCCTGGAGGAGCGGCTTCCATGCACACAGCGGCCCGGCACGCGTATTGATCTCATTCAGTACTTAGAGATCAGGAGATCAGTGCGTGCTCTGTGATGCCTAACCTGCAAATGTATTGGCATCTTCCAATCCTATTCACCACTCAGGTTGGTAAGTACATGCCAACTTTTTAATGCCGGTAAACTTTTTTGGCTTTTGTCTGCTATGTTTGTATGACAGAGATTTATTTATTAACTTTATATAGCACCGACATATTACACAATGCTTTAAAATATCCATTGTCATATCACTAGCTGACCCTCGAATGTAATGTCCCCACAAACGTTATATTTCATTAACACACTTTAAGTACAATTTTAAGGGTTAACCTAACTCCATGTTTGTGGGATGTGTGGGAGGAAACCTACGCAAACATAGGGAGAACATACAAACTCCATGCAGATAGCGCCCTGGCCGAGATTCCAACTTGTGGCCCAGCGCTAGCAAGCTGGGCTAGAAGAAAGTGCTACTTAACTAGTCTGCTTCTGGATATTGATTGCTCACAGAGTCACCGTAGTGCCTCGATTACCTAGATGAGGATGTGTTCACGCTGGCTGTGGTGTTGCAGAGGATTCACTTTCTAATATGAATTTGTTACCATCTCCTCATACTGTGAATGTAATTCACTGGAATTACTGTGCCGGCTTTGGGGCAGTCTGCAATGTATGTGCACTCCCTGGAGTTCTTTCCATCCTGGTTCCCCGGTCTGCTCACCTGCTCTGCCCATTACTAGGGGTTCCTACTATCCCTGTGCTGAGCTCCTGGGTCTGTACATCTATAAGGCTCATTATGAAGGCCTGTTAGCATGCCTGCTCCTGGCCCTGTATAGCTGCAGTGCCCATTATGACCCCACCATACCTGAGATGAGATCCCGGCTGATGTGCCCTTAAGAGGTGCTCTCATCATCCTGATGATTGTTCTATCAAGTTCTCAATGTACTGTGGAAACAAAAATGAATATAGCGCCATCTAGTGCTATGCACCCACTATTAAGGTTTGTGCAGTTGCTCCACCCCACTTTCTGCAGTTACCTCACTTACTTAAAGATATAACAACCTCGCCTACCACTGAGATATAACAGGAGGAACTCATTGTAAGGAATGCTAATTGCCTGGATGTCAAGCTGATCATTTGATTCAGCAGAGTTAGTCCCACAAGGAAACAAGCATGCAGATGACTGTGTGACTATTAGCTGAGCTGAACACTCATTCTGGGTCAGTGGTTCTGAAAGTAATAAAAGTAGAGGATCAGAACACCAGCCGGGCAAACTGTATTGTATAGAACTAGTGCAGAAATGGCAGCTTATTTAATCACTTACAGATTGGTCTGTTTTAAAAACTTTCACCCACCTCTAGTAACTTTTAAGTAGAATCGCTAATCTTGGTTCACACCGATCGATAAAACAAGAACAGTCGATAAACATCTCCCACAGTATATATAGTGATTGCTTATAAACGTTTTACAATTATATGAATATTTGCTGTGCTTTGTGCGAACCTGGAATATGTATGTTAACCTCAGCAATGCCTCAGTAAAGGGACTAATACATAACCCATAATAAATACAACTTACAATTAGCTTTGTCCATCGGTGTAAATAAAAATGAAGTTGGGAAATTTCCTCTAAACAATATAATATAATCCTTTTACTCCAGATAGAGAAGAGTCGAATGGCGGTAGTGAAAGAACAACTGCCAGGAAGTTCCAGCAAGTCAGGGCTGTTTGTATTCCGTCTTTGTTTTATAATCCTTCGCCATGGTAAAGCTAAACTTGTGTATTCGTCAGATTGGGAAAAAATCTAGATCCATGGATATATCCAAAAAGTAAAATCCACTTCACCGAGAGTAAGTCAGTCAGCAGAGCAGACTAGAAATGTTTTGAGCAGAAAAGTTTCCGTAATGCCACCTCAGCATTTCACAATTTCCTGTTCCTCTTGTTTCCTAACAGCTGAACACTCCCTAAATGCCTGGAACAAATATACTGTATACAGATATCTGTGTGTGTACAGCCCTCGTTCATACCAATAAAAGAATTCTCTCTTGCTCAAAACACTTCCTGTGTATGGAAAAGGTGCAGGAAAGGCAACAGGATTACCTGCTACACTACCTCCGGCAGAAAACTTTACTGGTGTATTGGAATTTTAATGCATGATCATAGAAAGATTCAACAATTGGTGAAAAGGGTTTTCTAAATGGCATTTCTGAGTGAAGGTTCTTTAAATGTGTTCTTCTGATGAAGCCAAGCAGGCGAAACATGTCAAGAACTGGGAGACCTCTATTTACACAAATTAACTAGGGCTTATTAGCGTTGTCGGAAGCAATGGCAAATATTTGTACAAATCCAATAGTTTGACATGTTCATGCTTTTATGTATCTGTTAATAAATTATTAGATTTTATTTATGTGCGATAATGTGATTAAAGATAAAGTACCAGAAAAATCCCGATATACAAACTTTGTTGTATTGGTGGGTTAAGTATATATAATTAGTATATGTTCCGACATGTGAAGTCCCTGTACAACAGAGGTTAGAAAGGAGGGAGGAAGAAGCAACACAAAAAGCCAACTTTAGTGTAGTGTTGCAGTACATGGGGAGAAGAGTGGCAGATGAACTAGTTAGGAGTGGAGTCCTTCCAAATTTTATCAGTTTCGCTTGTCTCACCAGCCATTAAGGGGATAGCCCCTTATACACCCTAGGCTAGCTAGCTCAGACACAGCACCTCGTGTTCAATGTGTGTGCAATGTGTCTACACTAGTGCTGAGCCCCCTTAGCTCTGCTGAGCAGTTCCTGTTCACCTGTTGGGTAATTCAGTGCTTCCTCTGTCCAGCTCCTTTGTTAATCTCTTGTTGCACAGTCTGCTGTCTATTCCCTTGTTCTGTTGCAGTGATCCCCGTGTCTCCCGTGTCACCTGTGCCTCCTGTGTTCCCTGTGTCTGTAGTGGCCCCCTGTCACCGGTGTCTATTTTGTTGGATTTCTGGTTCTGGACCCCAGCCATTCTTGACAATTCCTCTGCCTAGTGATTTAGTACCGTGTGTCATCCTGACCATCATGAAGTTGTTTCAAGAATTGCAACCTGGCAGTAACCAGCAGCACAATATCTTCACCTCTAGAGGTGACCTGGTTACTGCTTAGACTCTGCATCTTGGCCCTTCTCAGGACTCACACTATTTCTATGCAAACTGTAACGCCCCCTAGAGGTTCCGTCTCTCTAAGCGTGACACCCTTTTTCACACATCACTTTCACACTTGTAGCTGTAAACTAGCCCGCTGTTGGTCCACTGGAGGCTTCATTGGGATATTCACCCTGAGAAATACCATGCTGCGATCGCTGAAGTGCATGAGACCAGGAAGTGGCTGGCAGCAAGTTAGTCGAACCCAAAACTAAAAAAACAGATTAAAAAAAAAAATTACTACAGATTACATTCCCATCCATCAATATTCAGATTGTTTAATTTCTTTATTTTGTTCTCCAGCTGTTGAAACCTTGGAGATCCAACGTGTCCATGGCCAGTATGGGTCGGATCTTCATCTCCTGCTGTCCAAGTTATGCATGGAAAAGATTTTTGATGTTAACCAAGGAGAAACTCAAATCGGCAACTACCACGATGGTACCTTACAAGGGTTTAAAGGTTTTAAGGATCGCCTTCAATTTTTCCATCACAACTGCACATTTGTTATAAGAAAATTCTCAGAGGCTGATGGTACCATTTTCACTTTCGCAAAATATGGATCTGTGGTCAATGAGAACTTTGAAATCACCATCACTGGTAAGATTCAGGGTTTATATGGTCCATAGTTACATAGTGATAACCTGTGTGTGGCATTGCATTAAAATAACTTTTAGAATTGGTAATTCAGGCAGCTAGAAAATGCAGAAAGAAACTGGCCATGTCTCTTATACAATTACTGCTATTAATATTATTAATATTATTATTATTATTATTATTAATAATAATAATAAACATACCTGATCATCACTACACGTGTATTCCTTGGTGGTTTATAATTGTGTTTGTGAATATTTAGTTTGCTTATATGGGCATTTCTTTATATTTGACATATTCTATTTCATATATAAAATTTAGGAAAAACATAAATACAATTTTTTTAGTATTGCCTTAAATGTTTCTTGTTCTATAATAGCAGAGAAAGGCTCACCTAATTACTAGAATTTTTTATGAATATACACTAAGGGGTACATTCATAAATGATTCTCCTGACAGTGCAACCTAAATTTTTCCATAATTTTCTTATTGCGACAGCTGTGCACCTTTGACAATTCACTGGTGGAAGGACAAGAAATTGTTCTAATAGGCACTGAAACAAGAATTGTGGGATTCTACAATCAGCAAACCTCAAATGAATTGATGGGAAAAATGTATAAATACACCCCTCAGAATCATAATATAGGACAGATGCTCATATCTGAAAAGAATTACTGTGGGGGACAACATCAAAACGAAATTCACTAGGTTCAGACCCACAGTGGGACACATGCTTTCCCACGTGGCAAGATGCCAGCCACTTGCATTGCTTCATAGTATGAACATAGAACCCCTGTGAACGATCAAAATTACAAATAAAATCTTCTAGCCATGATGAAGGGCTGTTTTAGGACCCTCAAAATGTCTAAAAATACAGGTAGTCCTATGGTTACATACGAGATAGGGACTGTAGGGTTGTTCTTAAGTTGAATTTGTATGTAAGTCAGACCAGGTACATTATTTTATTAAATGCAATTAGGACAGATGTTAGGCAGCGTGTTGTCAGTTACTGTATAAAATCCTCACTGTGAGTGAATCACAAACAAACAAACAAAAAAACTTTATGGGGCCTATATATTCATTAACTTCTGGAGCAAACTGTGCTTTGATATGCAAAAAAGAAACAGCTGCAGAGTTTGTCTTGGTCATTAAAGAGTTACAAGAGGTTGCAGAACAGCTCAGCCCTTAGGATCACCCACACAAGTACAGCTATTTTCTTGCAGCCAGGTGTGTGTCTGTTTGCTGCTGCTGGGTATTGATTGCATTACCATGACACACAACATGCACACCCCTTTTTACTATGAACATGTCATTTTATATATATTTATTTTTTTCTGCAGCTGCCAGCTTGATATCAAAACCAACAGTAGCTATGAGCACCTCAGTAGCAGACAATGGACATGCAAGTATGTACTCCTACGTAAGGAACGTATACTTAGATTCTTAATTGTAGAACTCAATTTTGATATTTTGTATTATTTGCTACCTAATTTATTCTTATGTTACATTATTTATACTGTTATGTTTATTATTACTACTATTATGTCAATACTATAGTCAAACATTTTATGCTATGATAAACTCACCTCCACACCTTCCTATTCTTGAGTTAGGATATTATATGCTGCTTCTTTTACATTGTCTTCTCTGTAGCCCTGATGAGGAGTGTTTTAAACCTCCGAAGCATGATGTCTATTATGGAAAAAGACATTTTTTAAAAACTACAACTGACTTTACTAAATGGTTGTAGTGTTTTCTTACCTTCGATGAGACATAGGTAGAGTACAGAAATTGTGGCTTTTTTGGCAAACTGAATACCACAATGGTTTTTTCGAAGCTTCTCCACATTTGTATACCCAGTCACCATGATCATTCATGGAGCTGCCGTAGAATGGAGACCACATTGTATATATATGGATAAAGCCATTTCTATTGTCAGGTGTTTATGGATTTATGGACATTTGACCCACTGTTTATATGAGAATATTATGCACAGAATATGGAATGTGATGTTCTCTTTCCTGACTGTTATAGACACCACCGGTAAATGTTTCTCAGGACTCTTCGCTCTTGGCTTTTGTCTGGACCCTTTGATCGGCCTTATCATCATCTTCTTGGGTGAGTTTGATAAATGATTTTTCCAAGTTTTGATGTTTTCACCAGGTCAGAATTCCCCTTTGGGACTTGAGGTTTATCATTAGTGGGGGTCATATAACCCTAATTGGAAAAGATTTCGGATTAAAACTAGAATTCAAGTAAGATGACGGAATTACGTCAGTGCAGCCCTCTAAATAATATTAAAACAGACTGTCATAATTCTAATATTGTCACAATTATAAAAATGCTGATCATATTATACATTTAATATTATTTTAATATTCTGTAAAAGTGACAACATTTTTACTGTGCTGTTACTAATATATTATCATTATATATACTGTATATATTGTATCAATTGTGACGTAATATACAGTATATATTAACAATACAGTTAAAAACTGTGACTGTTAACCAAGTAAAATTGCAATGTTAGGAAATGCTCTGTCCAGCAACCCTGTGCTGTGCACCATCTCAGTATAAATCCCTGTTTGTTCAGCAATGTCATTAGCAGCAGCCTCTGCTTCCCTTTAGTTGTGTAACCTGATGTATTTTTGGCATCCCCGGCATTCATTGTTGGGCTGTGCACAGCTGAAGGGGATTCTAGAGGCTGATCAGCTCCTGACTCAACCTTGCACTGCCATTGGCTGCTGGGACTTTAAAGCCTCTCTGCTCCCAGTCACCAGGGTCTGTTATAGCGTCTGTGGGGCTTATCTGTGCTGGAGTGATTTTGAGTATTTCTCTGTTACTGACATTTGCCTGTTCCTGCCATTCTATTTGAACTCTGCCTGGACCGAGCCTTGCTTGTGACCCCGACTCTGCTTGTGCCCTTCCCTTTGTGCTTTGCTTGGTGGACGTATTTCCTGTGTTACCTTGTTTCTGGATTACCTGATAATTCTGTACTCTGTATTTGTGGACTTCTGGTCAGCTGCTGCCCTATCTCCAGACACCATCCCTTGTACACCAAGTCCTGGGGGCAATTGAGTGCTGGGAGACGCAACCAGTCTCCTGAGGCTGAGCGGGGGCTGCTATAGGTGAAGACTGTGACGATAGATTGGGGGACTGGTGTCTGGGGAATACTGGTACTGACCAGGACCTTACATGCAACAATTGCCTGGGTTTAACTGGAAATAGGTGGTGTATGTCACTTTCACAATGCCAATTTGTGACTATTAACTAAGTGAAATCACAGCAATTGCAATATTTCAACTGTTCTGTAGCTGAATTAAAAAATAGTTCTTCAGGGGCAGGGTCCTCTCCTCTCTTGTGCCAATGTCTGTATCTGTCTGTCATTTGAAACCCCTATTCAATGTACAGCGCTGCGTAATATGTTGGCGCTATATAAATCCTGTTTAATAATAACACAGTAAAATTTAAAAAAAGAATTTGAGAATATTAAAACGGGGTTATTACATATGCACTCAATATTCTCCAGGAAGTAGTCTAAATAAGAGTGAAGGAAATGCAGCTTGAGGCTCATTGCACAACTCCCTCTCTGATTTTGGGAAAATTGGATATCATTTTCAGATTCAGTGCCACAATAAACATAAGAATTAGTGAAATATTTGGCAGAAATGTTTCCATCGTAGACATGTTTTATATACAGGCACTTAACTCCCATTTTGGTGTAAAATTTAAACAAGTAGAAGTCAACGTAACAAAAAAATTTGATTCAGACTGGACCCATGCTGTCCAGAAGGACCCCTTAGCTCCCTTCTTCAACCTTCATCCGAGGTTAATTCGGACACAAAGGGCCTGATTTAATAAAACAATCCAAGAATGGCGAGGATACACTTTCATCAGTGAACCTGGCTGATCCAGCAAACCTTCAATGAATCTGGTCCAGGACTGAAAGTGTATCCATCTATCAAGCCCAAAATGACTGAAAGACAACTTTTTGTCTTGTTAGCCAAGCCACTATGGTCATACAACACGAACGTTTAAAACTTATAAACTTAAATAAACAATATGGACTCCTATTCATTATACTTTGTTTTAAGGAAAACAATGACCTATAATTCCCTTTTCTTGTATTTCAGCTATGCAGATGAAAGAAACATGCAGGAGTGATAAAGAGATTGCTTCTTACACTCAGAAGGTTGTTGGCTTCATTCCAGGTAAGATAATTAAAATTTTTAGAACTACCACCATAGTCTTCCTTCTTGCGATTTTAAAGCCAGGGATGATGTAACTTCCACACAAATGTATTCAGTGCCAGCAACCGCAGAAAAACCACAATGTACCAAGAATCCTGGCAACCAATTTTGATTTTGACAGTTCAAGTGGGTGACCAGGCAGGCCCCAATTCTTTACGGTGGAAATTTTTTTCCACTTTAACATTCCCTGATTGCAGCTGCCATAATTTAGTCCTAAACATCATGCCTTTCCTCTGCCCCCCATCTGAGTCACAGGCCCGTAACACAAGAGAAGACATGTCAGGGGGCCCCGGTGAAATTCCTAATGTGGACCTTTAAAGGGTGGCTAACTCTTTTTTCTTGCTTTTCACCTATAAAGATGCTTTTTCCCTTACTTAAACCCCACCTAAAGCTCAGCAGGGGGAAGGTGAATACTCAGCATCCTGGGCAATCATTTGGTGGACCTTCTTGCCTCCAAGCCTAGTGGCAACTTATCTGCTTGCTTTGGGGATTCCTACGACTCCATTTTTATCCTCAAGTCATGCTTTGTTCTGGTGTCAATAAGACTTGAGGAAATCAATAAGAGCACAAACATTATTAAAATTATATAACGATATTAAACCTTCGTCTTTGTTTCCAAATCCTAAAATATTTCAGCCCTATTACATAAAGACAAACACACCAGCACAATTGTGAAAAAATACGTGCACCTCATGGAAATATTTGACTTTTTCAACATATTTCAACAGAGAATTCCATCCAGACCATGCATCCAGACAATGTGATATACTTCATTCTCATAGTCTGTATATAATATTATATACAGAATAATACAAAAATAATATAAAACATTTTGTGAATTTAAGTGGAAAAGGTATACCTCTTCCTTTACTATAACTTCAGATCTACAAAATTAGAATCAGGTGTTTCAGATTTGGTGGCAAAACTGTAAAAGTAAAATATTTACACCTCAGATATGGAGAGCCTGGTGCTCTATTTGCTGTTGTAATGTTATCATGACAAGATTAAGAGTGATTTCACAGATTTTAAACAACTGCTCATTTGTCCAGGACTTGACAGGGAATACTAGAATTATACAACTGTTCTTTGGATTTTCATTTTAGGTCAAAATATCCGGCCGGACTTTGGCCTCAGTTGTAACATCATTCAAGGTTTTTCTCTGGTATTCCAGGCCATCAGCCTCATTGTACTCATCCCTTGTGGTAAGTAGACAACCTGAGATGTTCCAAGAAAATGGGGTTCCTAAGACTAAGTTGGGAAAAAAGGGCCATACTGTGCGTTGTAGAGGCAACCTGCCAGCCTGGTTACTATGAAATACGTGTGAATATCACAAAAGGGGTGTCAGTATACAGAGGGTGTGGGTAACCAGCAATTTTATTGTTATCAGTTGCAGAAACCTCACTGTTTTCTCACCCTCATGAAAGTAACCCCCATAACCCCCAGGTCCACATTCCAGTTCTTAGACCCCCCATGTCATAATCCAGAATCCCCCCAGGTCCACATTCTAGTTTTTAGACCCCCCCCATGTCATAATCCATAACCCCCAGGTC
>NC_092860.1:154885034-154889390 GCF_032062135.1 Pyxicephalus adspersus
CCCCCATGTCATAATCCATAACCACCAGGTCCACATTCCAGTCCTTAGACCCCCCCATGTCATAATCCATAACCACCAGGTCCACATAATAAAAAATAAAATTGTAAAGTTGTACCAGAAAATCACTGAAGAATAATTTGTAAATATACTTACATTGGGTTGTTTACACATATATTTCTGTGTGTGTTGGATTTACCAGTACCTGTATGAATAATATTGTCAATAGTTAGTATAGGACATAAAGACAATATGCAGAGGAAGTTAGGGTATGTGGTATGGTAGAAAAATAGTTACCTGGTATTAGGACCAGGTGTCAGCTCTGGCTGAAGTGATGTAAAGGCATGAGCGAGAAAACCTCTGACATTCTTGCGAAAATTTCCTCGATCTTCCGATGGGTCTGGGAACTTTCATCGAAATGATTTTGCGGACCCATCGGAAGATCAAGGAAATCATTACAGGAGGAGTACTGCGGCTGTGCTCATCAATGAATGCAGCCGTGGGAATCATCATGTTCGGTATGCGAGAACGGCCCGATTTGCTGCAAGATTGAATTTTACAATTTTGCTCGCTCATCCCTAGTGATGTACACAGCAGCTGCTAGGGGAAAGAAGAACATCACTCAGCCGGAGCTGACACATGACTGTGGAAAAACATTATTGCCCAGATTTGCATGTCCCCAGACTGCAAACCTCTTAACTCCCCTTTTATTACCCCATTAACAACTTTAACACTTAACCCCCCCAAATAAAGCCCGAATAAATAATAGCCCGAAGGTCTTTTATTATAACTAACAATATAAATAACAATACAACAATATAAATGATATATATATATATATATATATATATATATATATATATACCACCAGGCCCACATTCCAACAATTAGACCCCCATGGTATAATCTTTAACCCCCAGATCTACTTTCCAGGCATTAGACCTTAGATATAACCCTTAGATATACATTTCAGCCATAAGACTCCCTATGACAATCATCCACACAACAATGGAGGGGTCTGAGGACCTCAGACAAGGTTATTGATGTCCATATATCTGGAAAGGGTTACAAAATCATCTAAAAAGAGTCCACCAATCAGATTGTGTACCAATGGTGGAAATCCCAGACCGTTATTACCCCAAACCATGGTGTGTATGGCAGGGTAGGAAGGAGAAAGCCACTGCTCTCCCCCCAAAATTTTGCTGACTATTTACAATTTCCTAAAGATCATGTGCACAGACCAGAAGGATACCGGAAGAATATTTTGTGAATGGATGAAACTAAAATAGAAATTTTTGGCTCCAATGAGGAACATTATATTTTTGTGAAAGGAGAACCCCGCATTCCAGCACAAGAACCCCATCCTGTCTGTGAAACATGGTGGTAGAAGTGTTATGGTTTTGCTGTAACTGAAACAGTGAATTCTGAACTATACTAGAGACTTCTGAAGGAAAATGTCAGGACATCTGTCTATGAACTGAGTCTCAAGAGGCCGTGGTTCAGACAACGATCCTAAATATACAAGTCGTTCTAGCAAAGAATGGCTAAAGTGGAATTATTATTATTATTATTACAGGATTTATATAGTGCCAACATATTATGCAGCATTGTACATTAAATATGGGTTGCAAACGAAAGACAGATACAGACACAGGAGGACGAGAGGACCCTGCCCCGAAGAGCTTACAATCTAGAATAGAGTGAATGCTCTGAAATGGCCAAGTCACAGTCCTGTCCTCAATCCAATTGAAATGTGGAAAGACTGAAAATGAGCTGGTCATGTGAGGAAACCTATCAATATCCAAGAACTGAGGCTGTTCTATACAGAGTAATGGGCTATTCTTCCTTGAAGTCCCACAAGGTTTTCTAGGTTTAACTAGGTTTTCTTTGTTTAACCACCTAAGCCCGACCTTGGTAGGGCTTAACATAGTTACAATTATCGATAAACCCGAACTTTTCTCACTGTATGAAAATACAGTGAGAAAAGTTCGGGCTTATCGATCACTTACCTCGTCCCGCTGCGATCGTCTATCCGTCGTGTTCCAGAGTCGTCCTCCAGCGTCGGGTGTCCTCTCCGGGAAGAAGAAGCCAGCCGGCTTCTTCTCCCTCCGTGTGTGTACGTCGGCGCGTGTGCGGGAAATTCAAACTGAAACTCATTCAAACACATTTTGTATTGGATTGAATACAAAGTTCTGTATCCAATCCAATACAAAATAATAGAAAATATATTTATGTGGTTTTGTCTATAGGTATGTGACGGACACTAGGGAGGCGTTTTAGAAAAATATATTATTATACAGTATACCGAATTATCGCATTTTCAGTATTTTTCTTTTATTTATGTATTCTTGTTTAAGCTGATTTTTTGTCTTTTATTTAATTTTATTAAAAGTAATTTTTTTTTTTTTTTACATCATTGTGTGTTTCAAACATTTTTTATATTCATGATATCTACTAGACCCCTATTCGGACATATTTCTGTAAGTTACAGGTCTACAATTTAAAAAAAAAAAATTTCATGAAAAACTGTAACGCTTTTGGTACAGAAATCTAGACCTCAGTGTAACACCCAGGTGGTTAATAATCAGATAATGTTTTTGTTTATATAAAAAAGAAATTTAAAGGGTTCACAAACTTTCAAGCACCACTCTGGTATATGTCAGAGCTAAGTAAATATTTATGAATAAAACAAGTATTAATATTTAAGATTCCATTAGGTGTCTCATACATACAATAACTATAATCTTTCTCTGCACAGGAAGCCTAAATAGAACATTATGGGTGATAGCCGCCATTCTATTCGTGATAGAAGTTGTCATTGCATCTTTTTGGATGTGTGTGGGATGCAAAGGTGAGTTTATATCATATTTCTATCGGTATATTCAGATTTAAACCACAAAACAAAGGGTGAGTAACCGAATATTGGGACTTTGAAGGTCTAACACAATTTCTCCAAACATATTTCTCTAATAGTTGGCTTCTGGTGTGGATTTATTATGATGTAATATATAAAGTAATAAATATCCCCAAGTAAAGAGTACTTGTAATGAATTGAAAGTTACCTTTATAGAGAACGCCTTCTTTCCTTGTTGCTGCTTAGTTCTGTGTACATTTTCTATAAGAAAGGGATCCTCGGTGGATATCCATGTGAGTTTTGATTTTAATAGACGTGTTTTTCAAAATTGTTATTTGTGTATTAGTGTTGTATAAATATTTATCAAAAATGATTTCATTGGAACAATATATGTGGATTTGTAATGTATGTATGTACAGGTAGTTCCTGAGCTAGGGACATCCGACATACAAACCACTGCTAGATACGAACAGGACTTACCTGCTCGCTAGTGTGCGGGGCAGAGGCTTGATGGGGGGGGCAGTTTGCATGATGTCTGCAACCTCTTGTAACTCTTTAATGACCAAAACAAACTCTGCATTTGCTTCTTTTTGCAAATCAAAGCACAACTTGCTCCAGAAGTTAATAAATGTCTAGGTTCCATTAAATCACAGTGAGGATTTTGTACAGTAACTGACACCACGCTGCCTAATAATATTTTAAGACAAAGATCTGTCCCAATGGCATTTATTAAATGAATTTACTTGTTCCAAAATACAAACAAATTCAACTTAAGAACAAACCTACAGTTCCTATCTTGTATGTAACCCGGGGACTAGCTGTAAATCTATTTTTTTGTAACCACAGATCTCCTTTATTTGAGTAAGTGGGAACACCCTGAGTTGGGATTTTCCACAAGGAGATTTATATTGATGTATCAAGTTTTTATCTAATTTTATATTGTGGGTGTCATGATATATTTTTAACCATGTCTAATAAATAAAGTAAGATTTAGTTTCTATTGAGATTATGTTTGGAATAATTGTATTAAGCCTTCACAGTTGTAATATTTGGGGTTTCACCTTTTGTTTTGTGGTTTAAATGTAAATGGGATGTAGCCATGCGAATGTAATATCAAATTTTATTGCTCATTTATAATCAGATTTATTTATTCTGTTGTATTATTTTGTATTTCCTTTTTTCTTCTGTTTATCCATCAATGTGTCTTATTTTATTTACCGTATTTTTCGGACCATAAGACGCACTTTTTCCCCCCAGAAGTGGGGGGAAAAAGTCCCTGCGTCTTATGGTCCAAATGTAGCCTCTGTGCCCGGGCCGTCTCTCCGGTATCCTCCCCGGCCGCTGTCCCGTCCCCCCTGTGTAGCCCCCCTCCGGCTTTTCTCCTGTCCAGCGCAGCCAGAGTGACTGTGACTTGCGCCCGGCGTCCTCCCACTCTCAGCATGATTGGCTGACAAAGTCATGCTGGGAGCAGGAAAGCACACACATACACAACACACGTACACAAC
>NC_092860.1:154890715-154896747 GCF_032062135.1 Pyxicephalus adspersus
TCTGTACAGAGACTGATGGGACTGGCTCAGTGTTCTCTGTACAACACTATGGTATATGTCAGAGCTATATTAATGTATAATATTAGTGTGGGGGACATTAGAGTGTCGATTACAACTGTTGAAGTCATCTTCCTCTTTCTTTGTATCAGACACGGCAGATGTCACTCACTTGGTTATCCCGATCGTCTTCTTTGTGAGCTCTGGGATTGTGAAGGTTGCCATCTTCCTACTATGCAGTAAGTACAGTGAGGGTAGCACTATAGTGGAGGTCTCTGGGAACATTACAATGGGATCTATTGCCAGGGTTATACATTATATTACCATGAAACAAATACCTCATTATTAAAGCTTTATTTATTTATTTAGGCATTCCATCTTATAGTAACTGTAGAAAGTGCTAAGGTATGTCCAGGCCAATCCCTACTCTCCAATACATTCACATTTCCCCAGGTTCATCGCATTATAAATCCAGCAAATACAAACAAAATACTCTCATGATTGTGATAGAAATCCGGTGAATTCCTAACTTCCTGCTGCCCTAAAGCCACGAACAGTTGTCAGTCCTGAACACCCCTCTCCCCTCACCTCCATGACATAAGTTGAAGGTGTTCAGTAGTCCAGGAACTGGGTAGGGCTGACAACTCTTCTCGTAGTATTATTGTAGTAGAAGCAGCTTGGTCAGTACGGGTAAGTTTTTAATTTATGTTTAAGCGAATCAGTATTTTCTTCCAATTTAATAAATGAATAGCAAACTTTCATATGAGGAGGCTCCTACCGGACACTTCATGCTGGTCTGCTGTAGTCCTTGTGGTTGCTTATCAATGAAGAACAACAGAGTGATCTTATGATTATCAACCCCCCTGGCGTTCTGATTCTGCCCATATTTTTATGCAAAACGAGGTACATTGTAGGCCTATAATTCTTAGGCATAACTCACCAAAATATGTCCAATATTTAATAAATTTAATATTAAACTTTTAAATAAAAAAACACAAAAATCTGTTAAAAAAGGGTGCAAAAAAAATACTGAAAGCTGTAATATAACTGTACAGTCGCAAGTATGATATAATTATATATATATATATGTATATAAATATTATATAAAGATTTCTTTGTATTGGACTCAATTTAATTATTTTGTATTGAATCCCATACAAAATTATTTGAATTTCCCACTGCACCTCCCGCATGAATCGAGGAAACCCAGGGAACATCATTGCATTTACTGGTTAAAGATCGGAGGAAGAGGACACCACCCGAGGACCGGCACGGACAAGCAGGATGCTGGAGAATACCAAAGGGAGTGGAGTTTTTTATTTTTTTTAGTGACCCCGGGTGTGGCTCAGGATTAATGCTTTGTGCAAGTAAAATCCACCCACGAGTCACACTCGAGAGGTACACTTCAGACATTGAAAGCAGATTGCTTGCCTTGTCCTTTTATATTGAGACATACTATTGGCCGAACAGCCCACCAAAAAATAACCTGCTGAGTAGGAGGACAGCAAGGCAGTAGAGGGGCCACATGCATGCCTCATGAGCAACTGTCCGCCAAAACTGGCTTCTAAGCATATACTGCCTGGACTAATAATATGAGTAGTGAAAGGTTCATACCTCTCATCAATCTGCCCACTTTCCGGTTTTTGACAGGCACTACGCCCCCTAATGGGCACACTATACCCAGCCACGAAATCTGCCCGTGATAAGTCCAAAATACTGATTTGATGAAGGCATTTATAGTCAGACTGAACAAAGGTAGGCATGATTCTAGGAGCAGAGCTGCATTAGTAGAAGATAATATAAGGAGAATGAGGGGAGAAGCGCATTACTCTAAGGAAATGAGATGACAAAATAATATTTATGTATTTTTTTTTTTTATTAGGTTGCAAAAAAAGAACTAAAGTGGACCGGGAACCCAACATCTAGTGCCAGTGAAGTGACATAGCTGTGGGGGGTCCAGCAGCATTACTCTCCAGTCAACTTTTTATGTAATTTATTGTTACAAAGACACATTGCTACATTGCTACATTTTTTGATAAAGTGAAGCCCTAATTATCTCTGAAAATTCCACCATAACTTTTTACTCCATTCCAAACATCTGAATTGAATAATAAAAGATTTCCCTACTGATTGAATATTTATTACAGAGTGCGTTGAATATTTCATGAATTGTACTGTTCCAGATGGGTAATAAATCTTTAGAACCAGAGTTTCTATAGAGCAGAGGTTCTTATCTGGGAGTAAGTTTCTCTTACATGTATCATCCCTTAAATGTATAATTTGTAAGAGATACTTTTATTACAATGTCAGGAGGTTCTCCTCTGCCGGGCATTTTCTCAAGGATTGCAGCTGTGGCTGCATTCATTGAGAAGGGTGTGTGATCCTAGAATTAATTAACCTCTAATGCCCGGGGATCGCAGAGGATTTGCATAATGCAGCCCTGGAAATTCTCCTGTTCAGAATCAGAAGGCCGTTCTCACTTTCTTTTTGGTAAACAAGAAAGGGAATCCTCCTGTTATAATTTCCTTGATCTTCTGATGGTTTCGCAAAATCAGTGCACCAAAATTTTGCGGAACCATCAGAAGTTCGAGGAAACTTTTCCTCAAACCACACACAGGCCAGCCTTCCTCTCATAGCCCCCGTGGACATCTGGCACGGTTCTAGGGAGCAGGCAGCAGGGGCGTCTCAACGTGTATTTAGTTTAGCAAGCAGGACCTAACAGCTGTTTCTGCAGAACAGCGCCATGAAAACATTAGTGGCCAAACAGTGTAATGCAGTCCCTGTATTGAATATGCAATCTGAAATTCATTCTGGGAAACTGAAGTAAACGGATTATCGGTGGCCGGATTTTCAAATATCAACCGTATTATATATAATTTCTGCAAGTGTTTTTAGTGCTACATAAAGGACTGAGAAACAGGAAACTGCAGTTAGTTCCCAAACCTACCCTAAACAAACTACTTATTTGACAGATTTTTTTGTTAATCAAGTATTGTAGGCTGTTTATTAATAAATGCCACATGTTGTAATATTTTTGTAAGCTTTCTTATAATTCACTAGTTACGGTGTAGCTAACAGTACCAGATGGCAGTTGGCATTATAGTTTTGTTTTTGAGGGACACACTTTAACCCTCTAGGCATTGCAATATAGACAAGGAGCAGATTTGCTGACTGGCAATTGTTAATTAAGATTGGAAAGGCTTGCAAAGCTAGCTTGTGCATAGATGAGGACAGAGCTGTATTTACAGCAGACCTAAACTAAAATTTTACCCTACATAAAAGGGTAGACAAGTCATATATAAGGTAAAAATGACCACCTTTTTGGGGGAGGGGGTTTCAATGCTGCAGAACATCTTGGGATACATATGTCATGGTTCCCAGGAGGCTTCTGGCTGCTCTCGAGCATGCTCAGAAGGAATTATTTCTTCAATGGGGGGGGGGGGGGGGGAGAATGCAGATCGCACACATGTGCAGTCACCCATTCTTGTGCCTGTGCAGTGCGAGATCTGGTGACATTGGAAGATGGCGGAAGAAGAACAAAGAAGATATCAGGAAGACACTGCACCCGATCCAGGAATCCTCCAGGGGATCGACGGATCTGAAAGGTAAAGGTGACTGAGTTTTATTTTTCACTTTACGTCCGCTTTAAGAAGATTGGAAAGTCACTTGTACATATATACTTTGTGATTTATAACTTACAGTGTGTGTAGATAACCCCAGGGAATAATCTCTATTTAATTACTTCCCTATGATACATACATAAACCAGATGATTGCCTTCCCATTATTATTATTGATAAAACAAATGGAGATTGAGATAACAATTTATTTACCTTCTGATGTCACTCGCTCAGTGAAAAATACTGTCCAGTCATTTCTAAAGCAGGAAATGGCTGATAATAAATGGAATATTTGTATAAATGTAGCAAGGCCCATTATCAGCAACAACTAGTCTTGCATTCTAATGCTGAGCTTTTGTAAAAGGTTAATCATTAAAAAAGTCCAAGTGCAGCTGAAAAGAGTACAGAACTCAAAAACACTCTGCAGAAACAAAGACCTTTCCCTTGAAATTCATCAATCTATTCTTGTACTAATGCTATTACATGGGAGACATTGGCAAGGAACGAAATATCTCCTACAATGGTATGTACGAGCAGTACAAACTGGATCTAACTGCAAGGAGAGAGTGCAAGGCCCGGAGAGAGTATGATAGCAATACTTGTTTCCAGATTGTGGTCTTCTGTGTATATATTAAATGGAAGATGTCCTAATTATGGTAATAAATATCATGGGATTATTATTCTGTAACCTGGCATTGGTACATGTAGGTCTCAAATCTATCTCCTGAAGAAGCAAACTTTTATGTCTGCGAAACGCATCGAGTTGGATAATTGTTCTGAGACTAATCTTTTACAATCCCTTCCATGCAGGGAATGTTTTTTTATGTTCAACCTTGTTTTTACATGGATATTCAATAAAGTTACTGGTATTTTGTATAGCTATGGTTAGATGAGTATCTATATGCCCAAGAAGTCGCTTTACTTATATAATTTTACTTATTATTTTTATTATTATCTTAGAGTGTGCAGTTTGAGAACCAGATACCTCACAGGTCTGGCAACTTTTGGGACCAACAGAACACCAGTTTCAGCATCTACAGTGAGGAGGCTAACCTGTACTGGCTCTAAATTGGGGCAAAATGTTATAATTGCCCCAGCTAACAGTCACTGTGACCCCCCTAACGTGCGCAGCCCTTTCAGCTATCCTTATCCACAATGTTTTGGGTTTTTACTAAACCCACTGACACCAAAGCAGCAGTTATTTTAGGTCCAAATGACCTAGTACTGGGTATTATTATTGCCTCCACTGACCTAATCAGTGTTATTATTGTGCCCATTAACCTAAAGACGGTGGTTGTTATCACTTCAACTAACGTAATCTTGGAGGTCAAAATTGATGGCCTGATACCGGAGGTTAATATTGCTTTCACTGACCTCTAACCAGTGGTTATTATTTCCTCCACTGACCTATGAATGAAGGTTAATATTGATCTATAACTAGAGTTATTTGTTGCCTCCAGTGAACTACAGCTAAAGGTTATTATTGCCCTCACTGACCTAATTCTGAGGATTATTATTGCCATCACTGGCCAAATATGGGGGTTATTATTGCCTTAACTGACACAATGCTGGGGGTTATTATTGCCTCCACTGATCTAATTCTGAGGATTATTATTACCATTACTGACCTAATGCAGTTAGGTATTGTTGCCTCCACTGACCTAGGGTAAGAGGTTATTATTACATCCACTGACCTAGGGCAAGAGGTTATTATTACATCCACTGACCTAGGGCAAGAGGTTAATATTGAGTCCATTAACCCTCCACTGGAGGTTATTACAGCACACACTGACAATGTTGGGGATTTCCCTCCAAGCCCTATTTTGCCTAAAACACAGCTAAGCAAAGGGGGTAAGATGCCACATTACAAAGCCGAACACCTTTTAATCAAATTACCTGGTACTCCATCAGAACCTTAGATGGTGATCCCCCCTTAATGCTCTTCAACCAAAGTATCATAAATTAAATCCTCCACCAATCTCTAGGCCCACCAAAAGAGGAAAAAACACTTTGTTCCCCCATGGGGTTTCCTGGACCACATCTATCCAAGGAAACTGTACAATAATAGTGAATATTAGGTTACCTCTGACATTGCAATACCAGTTTATTCACATTGCTCATTTTTTTTTCTTGCTTTATTGTTAAATAACTGAAATAATAATATGTACAATTACTCATTCTGTAAACTCAAACGCATTGTCGACTTGTCGATTGTCACATTGTCGATTGTAACACATATGTCAATTTCTCTTATTATTGTAAATGCATCAAAAACAAAGAGGACCTGTCTTTATTCTTAATATTCATATTACAGGTCTTCTTTATTAGTGATGTGACAGGTTCTTTTATTATTGATGTGACTGGTCCTCTTTATTATTGATGTGAAAGGTGCTCTTTATTATTCATGTGACAGGTC
>NC_092860.1:154897364-154899805 GCF_032062135.1 Pyxicephalus adspersus
ATATAAATATATATATAATATATATATATATATCATATATATATTTTTTTTTCCTCTTCCCAGCCAATCACAGAGCACTAGAGGTGATGAATGGGATTTTTATCCCCATTGAACCTCTACTGCCCTGGTATCACCTGCGGTTACAGCTAATTGGAGGCACTTGCCTCAAATCAGCTGTACCTGCAAAGTTCCCACGGTCCAGGGGTCCCCACATTATGATTCATAATGTGGGGACCCCTATTGTCAAATAACCTTAAAAAAAATTCTTTTTTAAAACATTTTTTACATTTTTTCCTAATTTTTGCAGTCAAATTGCTTTTTTTTCAGGTCGGGTCTATGCAAATTGGAACAACCATATTTGGGTTGAATATAAGGACAACCCGAATTCGAACACCAACACTATTGGGGACCCAGAGGACCTCACATGGACATGAGGAAGATTTTATACAGAGCACCCCCCACAAAACCATTCTGAACACATTTGAGTTTTCATAATTGTAGTGTAAGGGACTTACCCGTCCTGCGAGCCCGCAGTGTCCCTGGGGATCCCAGGCACAGAGGGAGACGCCGCTGTAGCAGGCGGCATGGTCGAGGCTGCTGTTCTGCTCGCAGTGTGTCGCTCTCTGCAGGGGGAGGGATCCGTCCTGGCCAAACTACTGTTCAGCCAGGCAGCATCCCTTGCATCCCTTCAGATGTGGTTACTGCTTATCCTGCTCTCAGCATTCCTTTGCATGTGCAAAGTAGTGCACATCCTAGGGGTGCTGTGGGAAGAGGTGCGCGAGCTACAATGCGTCCCTCTTGTACCCCCCGAGGGCGTGGCACTCGGCTGCCTCGCCCCGGGGTGGGACACAGTTCCCCGCAGGGGATTCAGTTAGTCTCCTATCAGACGGCACCAAGTGGCGCAAGGCCATTGGTCACTCTGGCCATTTAAGGAGAGCCTGTCCTGTACACCATTGCCCGCTATAAGCCTCTGTGAACTCAGTGTGCTTGGGTGTGTCATTGTGTTGGTTAAGTTTATCTGCTTTGTCATCTCCATAGTGACCTGGTCTGACCAGGTCAAAACTGACTCTGCTTGAACTCTGCCAGCCCTGACCTCGGATTGTTTTTGACCTGTATTTGCTTTTTGGACTTAACTCTTGCTGTGCTTTATAACTTTGAATAAAGCCTGATTAAAGGATATCTGGAGTTGGTTGTGGTTTGTGTGCCCAGGCGCATTACATGTAGTTTAGCACTTTAGGGGCTGCATTGGGAAGGAGTGCTATGAAAATAGAATTTTCTTTGGGTATTGAATGAATATAATTGATATGAACTTCTATAAAAGCCCTAACTTATAATACAAACATTACATTTTATTTTGAAAGTTGTAAATATGTGAAATTCATAAGTGAATGTTGAGTTCCTTGTCCTTTGTACATGAATGCCCAATATGAAGTAATGTGTCCGAAGCCCACTCGTGAAAACAGAAATACCCTCTAGACCTCCTGATGAAGTGAGCACGGTTTCTGTGAAACACGTAGGGACCCGGTGCAACTAAAGATTCCATGTGTATTTGTTGTATCAACCAATATATACAGTGCCTTGTTTTTAAGTGTTTTTAAATTTTTATTTAAAAAAAATGATAGTTTTATACCTTTGTATGACATTGTAGTGATAATAATCATGTTAATTGAATGTTTAATTTAATTAAACTGCCAGAAAAAGTCTGATTTTTGTTTTATGTTGTTTTGACATTGTTTCTGTTTAACAAATATTTACACATATAGTGGCATGACAATTCAGCTAAAAGGAAAGCCTGGAGCATACGAGTGAAAGGAGTATAGGGAAAGGCTGGCATGACAGTGCAGACAGGCAGGAAGACTGCAAGGGGTTAATGATTGGGTAATGGTATGTGCAGCGCATGCAGCACGAGGACAGGGGAAGGAAGGAGGGGGTGGGAGAGAGAGGCGCAGGGAAGGGATGAAAGGAGGGGCCAACTGGTAATAAAAAGGTCAGGAATGAGACAATAGGGGCTTTTTACCAGGGATCAGCTAGAAAGAAAGTTTTCCCGCCCTCGCTCTCTAATTTTATTGTGTTTCAGGGTTTGGCGGTTGAGGTCCTCGGGGGAGTGTTTGTTTTGGTGACATTTATGTTGGGGACCCATCTAAGGTATGGAGTTCCCGCGTGGTAAATTGTTGGTGGGGGGTCTGCACTAGGAGGGGTATGACGTTCCTGAGCTGGATTGATGGGCGGCTGGAACAATTTCAGGGATACGGTGCAGAGCCCCGCATGCGGCTGTTTGGATGGGAAGCTGCGGCTCTTTCTCTCATCCTATCTGAAACTATCTATCTGTCAGCCTCGCTTTTCACTGCACCCCTCCCCCGTGACACGAGTCACTGTCCTCAGTCTGTCGGAAGCTCACGAGTCATTCCGAGCTTCCGACGGACTGATGACAGGGGGAGGGG
>NC_092860.1:154900399-155017401 GCF_032062135.1 Pyxicephalus adspersus
GTGAAAAACACTACTTATATATGAATAAATAGATATTTTTTCTTATGAATAAATAGATTAGTTTTTTTATCAAAAAACTTTATTTATGCGAGTACTATTTATTGTTGGCAAGAAAAAATTTTGCGGCTCTTTAAAAACTTGGAAATTTTGTAAATTGTCTTTTTTGGCTCTTCTGACTCCAAAGGTTGCAGACCCCTGCCCTAGACTGACCAACTCTGCAGGCTACTGATGTGTTGTGGTGCCTCCTATATGGAAGAACAGGAGCAGAACATTTACTTTATCTGTGGAAACAGGATGAAATCTCTGATAAGCGCAGTGCCTCCAATCAGTTGGGTCTTGTGAGTAACGAGTGCTGTCCCAGCTGAGAATAGTATACTCATAGACAATAATCCACACTGTATTAGCAGAAAGAGTCTCTGTATTAAATAGTAACAACATATGAAATCCAGCAGCGTAAACATGTTAAAGTCCTTTCAGTATGACTCAGTGAGAGGATTGTGCCATAACTGACAGTCTGAAGTTATACTTTGTGGATGCAACAGAATCTATATAGTCATATATTGTATGTAACGTATTCACTGTATTTATGTCACAAACTTCACAAGCAGTGAGGCAAGTGATCACTTATAGCACTGGGATCAATAGTGCAAATACATACAAATATACAAACACTGTGATCAAATCAGAAATATCAAACTCAACCAAAACAACTAATAAAAAAATGCAAAAACAAAGGTACCAACAAACTTAGACCGCGTAAATAACAGGTCAGGATCAACAGGTTATAGAATAGGAACAAAACCAGGAGCAGGGAGTAGGGAAGATCAATAACACTGCCAATCTGGCCAGGATTCAGTAAAAGACGGGGTCCTAAATAAAGAGCTCCCAGCTGTATGCACAACAAGTCTATCCTGTAGGTGGCCATCTGCTGGTGGAAGTTTATAGTACACCAGATAATCAGCGCCACCAGCAGGGCAAGCAGATTACAGAAAACATAACAACACACAAAATATTTTTATATACAGTGCACGCTGTACATGTAGTTGTTAGGGATGACTGATGTTTCAGTGTAGTGAAATTTTCTTTAGTAAATACAGTGGCAAGAATCAATCAAGGACCAATGTTGGTCAATACTACAAACACATTACATGCCACAAGCCTTCAAGTATTTATTTTGAGGAACATGGATATGATTGCTATTGCAATTTAGTCACTGGTCTGATTTCCATTTGCAGGTGCTCAAACACATGTATGATTCATCTGTTTATTACACAGCGCTGATCTGTATGAGCAAGGAAATGGATGTACACACGTCTGACCCTTTTTCTTTTTCTCTACAGACTTCTAGCTAGTACCTTTGTTTAATAAAGATTTTTGACTGCATGGAAGTCAATAAAGGAAACACATTTTACAGGTCGGTTATGAGCCTTTGCATGGCTGCCAGACAAGCTTTGCGTCTGTCAATGGTAAGTTGACAATTATTCACGACAACTTCTGAGGTATAGTAAAAGAATCAAGGTTTTATTCACGCGTGGGAAACTCACAACAGACAAGGCAATAGAGGTCAGCACTGTCCTTTCCTCTGTCTAAAGGAGTCTCTGGCAACATAAGCAAAAATCTATATTTTATCTACTTCAGTTCCTTGCGTCACCGATCATCCAAATCTGGGCTGGTCTCTTCTTTAATTTGCCTGGAGACAGACAAATTATTATTTTGCTTTTTACTGCCGCTGTACATTCCACTTTTAATTGGTTTTCTTGGGGGGTTGTAGTTCCCGTGGTCTCCTTATCTGCTGGCAGTTTCTATGGTCTTCTTATCTGGTTTCACTTGACCAGGTGCAAGGCCAAGGCGCCTCCAGGAACCGAAGTAAAGAACACAAATAACTGAGTTAGTCATTTTAAAACAGAATATTATAGCTTGAGGTAATTCTCACTATACTTGTGGCTATATATATTCTATATACATTCACACGTCCCAAGTTACACTAAACTTTCTTTGTCCTAAATTACCTAATGGACCTAAATTATTAATGGGCTATGCAAACAAATTTAGCATTATTTTTAGTAACAATGATCTCACTTATTCCTAAACCTAATAAAGAAATACACAGGAATCTGTATTCTCAGGACATCTAGAGATAATACCAAAAAACTCCATTCATAAAAATATGAGTTCAGATTAGGATATCCCAATATATTTACATCGTTACCCTAATAAATACTATCTTCTTCCACTCATTGTGGGCTTAAGACCCAAAGTCATGTGACTGGCAATTCCAAAGTTCCATATAGTCAGCTGCAAATATTTATCATTTTATGAGAAACAGAAATCCCAGATACCCCAGAGTGTGACATAAGGCCCAATTTACAAAGTGCACACACCTGAATAGGATCTTTAATCTTATTATTCTATTATTTATCTATTATTTATCTATCTATTCTATAAGTGACAGTAATTCTCTGGCTATATCCAATATATTAAAAAATACTAAGATAAAAATCCCTATCATGGTGTAAGCTTTGTATATTAAGCCCATAATGTGTAGACTGATACTTTGGTAAAAGGTTGAAGAAATAATGGAAAGAAGGTAGATTTCATTAATTCATGGGGGGGGGTCACATACAATTTGTATACGGAACTCCAAAGATAAAAGACACACAATCTGACCACATTAGATCTTATTGATTGCTAATCTTTATTGTTGGAAGCCAGTTGACATTCTGACTTTGTCATATGATTACAACAGAAGAAAAGCTTCATAGGTCAGGAATATTGGAACCAATGGGAAAAAAACCATCAGAGGGTCAAAGGAAAGAAGAACCCCCCACCCCCTGGACTGAACATATATGGCAAAGGGGATACTCAAATAATATAAAAATATTGTTTTTATCTTTATCTCTTTTTTATTTAGATTTATTCTACAATTATTTAATGCTTTGCTTTTCTAATAACATGCATTGACATTTTTCTACGTAGATTCCTGTTTTGTGGGTAAAGAGAACCTATTGAAACACAAAAACCTGCAAAGAGACATTTACTGCAGAACACCAGAAGTACCAGTAATTACTTTCTCTGTCTTTGTCCTCCTTCCAGTTCCCAACTCCCAAATTGTTAATTTTTTGGCCTTCCTATAGTTTGAGCATACCCTTCACCCCATACCTGCCAATGCCAATGTCACCGGGCAATATACTATAGTATGAGGGCAGAAGTCGGTGTCATATGTAAGATGTTCAGTGCATATGTCACCAGGCAATATACTATAGTATGAGGGCATAATTCGGTGTATGCTTCTACTACAAATGAGCCTATTCGGCACCATGGAGAGCAGAGACATGAATATCATTACTTGGGATCTCATTATGGTCTTTGAGCTCTATGTGGGGATTTCCCAGAGTTTTTCAGCCGACAAAGAGGGAAAAAAAAGGAAACATCAGCAGCAAGTCTGTTTATACAAGTAATGCCATTAAAAACAATACATTAAAAACACTCATTGGTATTCAATAAACACATTAAAGACAAATGATGTAAGTCCATGGGCTGTTTAAAGAGGGGGAATGTTAAAGTAAAACCTCTTTGATAGTAAAACCTCCCTGTTTTCCTTGCCAGAGTGAAAAGAACTGTCTCATTTCCCATTTCATTCCCTCTGGGAAATATATTAGAACTTTTGTGCCATATTTCATTTTTGGCAAGCCAACATGAACTTTAGTAAAAGAAGCTATGACTGATGGCAGCAGGGCTCCTTGTGGGCGGTGCTGAATAGTGTAACTAGTTGGTTTAGGATCAGTCAGGATTGGTTAATAGGATGTGGGGGTCACAGGGTGGAGCATAAACTCAAAATGTTGTATCTCCATACAGTTTGTCATTCATAGAAATGGCTGCTGATATGCAAACTGGATGGGGAACTAGGAGTAGGTTTCACAATACATATGAGCAGGCCTTTTCCTTGGACTGGATGAAGTGATTGCCAGGGGCACCAGGACAGTTACCACATTTTACTGGGTAAACAAAGGATTGATCTCTTCTGTTTGAACCAGTAAGGACTGTCACTGCCCGCTTGGGAAGCCCGGGGTTGAGGCTCATGGTGTTTAGCTACAGTTTCACCCAAAGTGACAAGAAGAGATATAACGTGGAAAGAAAGCTGTTGATATCAAAAATTCAAAGTATATTACGTCCTCCAGGAAGCACCTGCTTCCTTTTAATTACTTACCATTGTTGTGTGTGTTACATGGGGTCACAGGAAGCCTCAGAGAGAACAGTAGTGAGGGACAAGTGGTGGAAGGTTAAAATATTTAGGGGCCTGGCACATGGCCTGAGACAGACGTTCTAAAAGTAGTGTTAGGGGTTGGAGCACAAAAGAATATTATTACCCTTTCCGTAAAATAACTCTAAAAAAGTCTAAAAAGCTGAAAGTTGAGCATTTGATCTCAGTAGTTTCCAGGAATGATCTAGTATCTGTAGCCTGGGAGATTTCACCACTTGGCAAACATCACTGGGATAGTAATGAGATAATGAAATAACAATCAGCAATAGTTTGCTCTCTGTTAAAAAGGATTTAATTGCATAATTGTGTAATAACATGCTGATTACATGAAGGAGTGAAGTTAAGTAATTATAGATTTGTTAGGTTTATGTTTGTTACGGCAGTAAGAGTCATAAAATAACTTCAGGAACATTTAAAGCAGAACTATCCTTAAAATAAAAAATCACACTTCCCTTTACTTCCGCTGATATTTGGTCTTATGACAACTTGAAATGTCTTGATCCTGGAGAAAGCACCAGACGTCGCCGCTTTCTTCCTTCTCCTTTCTTATTCTGACCACATCACCCGATCCCGCATTGCCCAGGCACGAGATTGAGTGAGGTAGTCGGCTGCTATAAATGGGAAAAAGGAGTGCCGATCTCATTCTTTACTGCCTTAGTGGTAAAAACAGAAGGGGAGATGATGAAAAAAAAAAAAGTCAAATTTGTGGTTAAAAGTCTGCTTTAACACATCTCTGTACTGTGATAATACATCATCTCCCAATACTGAAGTCACCTTTTACAAATTCCAGTTGCCCGGCTGTTATGATCCATTGTTATGATTATTGATCCAGTGGCTTTAATACTTGTTATGTTACTGACAAGGAAAATGTATGCAGAAGTTGGCGGATTTCAGTTTTGTCCATTACACGCCATAACCCACCAACAACCCTTTCCCTGGGGCTAAGTTCAGACTGGTGGTTTGGAACTGCGGAACTAAACCTAAAATAAATTGTGAGCGGTTAGAATCTTTATAGCAATAGGGTCAGGCAATAAAACAAAGTTCCCTGCCTGAAGCCTTATTTGCTGGTGCTGGCATTTTTACACTGTGTTCTTCCTAGTTCGGGTGATTTTTACTGGCTAGGTCAGAATGATGTTACCCCTGCACATGTACATAGCAGTTACTGGGATCCTTGTAAGGAATAGTTGGGGGAGTGAGCCAAAGCTTTCTTCTCATTGGCCTAGAACAATGGGCTTTTGTGTGACGAAACCTGAAATAAACCCAAGATTTCATAGCAACATCATACCAAAACATAACAACATCGATGTTATGTGGGAATAAAGCCAAACCACACATATGGGCCTCATTTATGAAAGCTCACCAAGGCTGGAGAGAATACACTTTCACCATTGAAGCTGGAATGGATCTAGTCCAGGATTCAAAACATTTGCAAGCAAATAACAAATTACTTTAAAGAAATCCATTCCAGGTTTGCTGGATCACCCAGCTTCACTGATGGAAGTGTATTCCCTCCAGTCTTGGTGATCTTTTATAAATCAGGGCCATATGTGTCAGGATTGTTTGCTATATCTACATTGCTCCAGCCATTGCAGACATGCCTGACACACGTGTGGTTTAGGCTTTTCCCCACATAACATCTGGATTCTATTATGTGGTTAGTTCTTACAAACCAATTCTTCATTACTCCGTGTTTTAGTGACTGGTAATGTAGCTGTGGGCCAACTGTCAAGATTTTTGATATACCACAAAGTGCTCAGATGACGCCTCCTTAATAATTCTGCAACCACCTCACTCCCACAATGCTACGCCGGCTCACTCAGATTTTACAATTCTGCGATGTGTTGTATTGTAAATTTGTATTGTATTGATATTACAAAATTAAAAGTGTAACTTTTTGGAAGCTTTTAAGCAAACATTTGTATATGTAAATATCTATGTATGTAATATACATATAATGGTGATATGGTGATATGATCGATAGATAACAGTTCAGGGTTTACCGTTAACATTGGGACATTCATGAGGAGCATGTTCTGCAGAAACTTATCTTAACTTTCCATTTCCTAACCACTTCCATCCTTTGTGTTCATCTGTGTGAGACTTAAAAGAAAATGAGAGCTTAGATAAACCTATCGACTCCACAGCTGTCTTATTATTTCCTTATGAAACACAGGGGTCCAAATACAGTACAAAGACAATTTTAGTGCAAAGGGAACTTTTTTATTTAAAGCCTACATATGTGCTTCCCTTATAGCAGTGATTTAGCTTTTGTAGCAATACTCACCTTTGTGTCACTGCTCTCCCGTGCAGTAATTATGTACTACGTATCTGGATGTCCTGTTGAATGGTAATGGGTGGATCTCAAGAGTGCTGGGAGCTATAGACATATATAGCTATGCAGTAAGGGAAACCAATATGGCGGCCAAGTATTCACATACAATGATGTAGAAAGGTGCCTGACGACGTCAGCACCTCTCTCTGTTGACCAATAGGTGAATCTCCATTGAGGATCCGGCACATCAAGTGACCATGTTGAAGAGACAAAAAAAATATAATTTTGGTACCCTTTAATATGACCAACTATATTCATTTTTAATCACTTTTCTAACTAGGGTTTTCTTCTACTTTTAGGACTTAAAGCGGAACTAAAGTCAAAATAAAAAATTCACACTTACCTCCAATCCTGAAGATCCGTCGATCTATCGGGAGGTTTCTTCAACTGGGTCCCATGCCATCCCTATATTATTCATCAGTGGCGCTGCCATCATCTTCACTCTTCTTCCAGGTTTATTTTTATACGTTACCCGATCTCGCACTGCGCTGACGCCAGATTGGGTGACTTAGATGGGCAAAAATATCTCACTGCATGTGTGAGATTGGTAACTTTTTTCTTTCATTAAAGAAAGGCTTCTTCCACGTATGCCCGATCTCAGAGGAGCAATCAAGGGCCTTGCTGGATAGAGGTAAGTATCCCAGGTGGCTTTGCACTCCTATTCTGTCTTGATCACCTTATCCATCAGGTGAGGTGCTGCATCATTTTTTTTAGGTTGTTTACCCTTTTATGTAAAGTGCACATTTTGAGTTCAAGTCCACTTTAAGATGATATTTCATGTTACATTTATATAAAAATATAAAAAATGTATTTGGTCTATAAACTTTCAAACATCACTTTATAATAAATATAAAAAAAATCAGCAGTGAGACTTCTTGTGGTAAGGGGGTGGTGAGATTTGGGATAATAAAAGTACAGCTGGCTGCCATAACTGTGTCTACTATGGACACCAATCTTGGCATTGTGTTCTTGCCCCTTCACCTGATTAGCAAACTATAAAAAGCAACCCTAGCATTATCACAGAGCAGCATACTCTAAATATGTGAATCATTCTACGGGACACACTTCCTCCTCCACCTGTGAACCACCAAAATATAATTTATCCAACAGGAAATGTTTGAATTGAATATTTCCTTTCAGTAGCTTCTATGATGGCCAGTGATGAGAATGGGAAAAGTCATTTCCAGATTTTGAATAGTTCTGTGCACTTGCCAAGGTTATTTTATTATTATTACTTCCTAATAACCGGGACAGAAATCCATATTGGAAATCTGACCTCTTCTGTCCACTTCTTGGTTACCCTTTTATTCATGCAACCTAAGGATTCATTTCAGGGGGGAATATTTTTACTAATTTTTTAGCAGACATTTATTTTATATGACATTTACATTTTTTTTCTTAGTATTTGCTTCCTGGGGGGTCTGGATCTAGTCAGCTGAGGCCTGATCCAAAGGGATTGTGCTCACACTATTAATGTGGAAGTGAGTTCCTTGGACAAAATACAGTAACATATGGATATAAGACAATGATCAGAGTATGCAATGCCAGCAGCCATTACTAGTGGAAGACACACATCAGCTTTCCTAAAAGTTTGGATTCCTTAGTGTTATCACCTTACGCGCTGCCCACACACCATATTCTCCTAAAAATGAGATGTGCAGACAAACACAAGCAGATACAAATCTTACATACAGTCTGGCATAATTTAAGAGTTGTGTAGCAGTTAGGCAGCAGAATAACTTTATCATATTGTAGTTCACAGAGACCAAACTAGGCATGTCTGGGACCTATGGTTCACCAGGACAGGATAACTTTGGTCTCCAGGCTTTCCTGAGGCCTAGGAGAATAGTTCTTGGTCTCAATATAACGATCCAACTACTACTTTATACAGAATGCTATATTGGAAATGTTAATAATTGTGTTTCAGAATACAGCTCAGAGGTCTCTTAGCATTATCTGAGTTTTATGACATGGAGACACAAAACTAGTAATGATGCACACTTTATCAGAATATTATAAGATCTGTAAATACAACAATCTCTGCAAGAAAAAGAAATCCAATCAGTTGGCTCTGAGATATGAAAGGGAAGGAAAAGATTCACGGGTAATTTGATTTCCAAAACTGAGGTCCACATTCACTCGGTTATTCTTGTGTCTTATAGAATTATCATTCTTAGTTCTTAGATTTTGCTGTTCCCGTTCTGAGGGAAGGTGCGCAGACACCATGCTCATATTGTTCCTTTATGGTGTGTCTGTGTAGATCTATTCTTGTCTGGTATTATTCTTGTTTATCATCTAGTGACCACATTACGGGTGGAGCAGCGGTGTGATCCGGTAATACTGAAGGTTCTTGGTAATGGGTTGATGTGGCTGCACGGTTTGCAGCTTTGTTTTTGCTGCTGTGTGTGTGTCTGTGTAGCCTTTGTGAGCTTTCCAGCTTAATCATTTCCTGTTGAGGTTGGGTGACCGACCGCCTGGCTGTTGGAAATTCCTTTTCAGTGAATTAACTGTTAGCTCCTTGATTATCTTTCTTGTCCCTTGTAGTTGGGATTGTATGTTATGACCAGGGGTACACAGCTTTTTTAAACTCCTATTTTCTTTTCTAATGACGGATGCAAGATTTCTCTAGAGCTTCCTCATCTCTCTGGAATGGTCTTCCCCGACCTATTCGGCTTGCTCCTACTTTCTGCTCATTTAAAAGAGCCCTCAAAACCCATTTTTTCAACCTTGCCTACCCGGCTTCTTCTGTCTTCTGAAACCCTCACCTTACCACCACTACATATCCCCCTCCTATTGTGTGTATATTCCCCCACCTCCTAGATTGTAAGCTCTTCGGGGCAGGGTCCTCTCATCCTGTGTCACTGTCTGTATTAGTCTGTCATTTGCAATCCCTATTTAATGTACAGCGCTGCGTAATATGTTGGCGCTATATAAATCCTGTTTAATAAGAATAATTGTGATATAATATATTAATAATTGTAATATAAAATAATAATTCTATAAATCCTGTTTAATAATAATAATAATTATATCATTAAGAAAATTGACCTTGGTGTTAAAAGACACATGACTATGGTAGGGATTAGATTGTGAGCTCCTTTGAGAGACAGCTAGTCACATGACTATAGACTATGCAAAGGGTTGTATAATATGTCGGCTGTATATAAACACTGTGTAATAATAATCATTTCTTATGGATAGATTCTGATAGAACTGGTAAGTGTTAGTTTTAATTGAGGATCAATTCATCCTAACATGTAAGGCTAGGCACTGATCTGACGTTCCATGGAATCTGACCCTTCAATAAAATTGTGGAAATATTGACCAGTTGGTGTAATAAAAAATAATTATTCAATCAGATGAAGCAATTATTATTATTATTATACAATTGAAAAGTCATTTAGTGGAGATCTGTAGTGTATGGGCACCACAAGGCGTTGAGGTTCTGGAGTAAACATTGTGCCGGCTTGTTCCCGGTCTGATTGTATTGGGATGTTCCACCTCCGCACATTGGATTTAGGAATGTGTGGAAATATTTTTTGCTCAGTCTGCTGTTTCCTTGTAGGGAACATTCAGGGGTGTGAGCCATAGCTTTCTTTTTATTGGCCAGGACAATTGGCTCATGTGAATGATGAAACGTACGGCTGGGGAATCCCCATTCATACTAATACAAGAATTCATAACAGCCAATTCAGACACAGAGGCTCTTTTCATTCCAAGATGAAGATAAGTATTAATAAATCACAAAAGTTTTCCACTGACCAGCATAGTGCCACGAGCTAAAATAAACTACAATATATAAAAAGAAAACACAAACGTTTTTAAAGGCACCAAAATATATGAAAGAATCATTATATCATTATATTTTGTATTCAATTATTTGCTTAATTTGTCAAAATACATTACACAACAATCATATAAAATCAATGTACATATACTAATACACTTATCATACACCTAAACCAATTTATACAGCCAAAGCTTAATGGTTAGTAGTCATTATCATGGGGTCATTATCATGAGAGTATTATTATCCAACAAAAGTTCAAATATCAAAAAATAAAGTATTTGCTTTACATGTTTTTTTTTTTTACATATTAAACGTGTTTATTTTTGCAAGAAAAACTTAGAAAATGAGGAGTTTTTGAGGACCAGCTTAGAGCTAAAATTGTATAAAAAGAAAACAAATGTATGTATTGATGAGTCCACATATGATACTCATCCCTTAATAAAATCCATTATATTGGTAATCACACCAATCACATACAGTTTAATTACTTTGATTTAAAATGAATAATATCAATCTTAATAAAGCAAAATAAGCAGCATACTTATTAATTGTTTACAAACATATAAACGTAGATATACATTATATGCATAGTCACAGCAGATACATAATACTGGTATTCCTTCATCATTGATGGATTTTGGTGCCTTTAAAGTCCTTTTGTTTTGTTTTTTCATATATTCTCATTCTAAGATGTATTTTTTTTCCAAACATTTTGAAATTGGCGGATATCTCATCTAATATAAAACAGACTAGGCATTTTTTAATAAACACAGTTGATGCACCGGCAGAAGTAAATCTTTTGTCAATCACATGATCCAACAATTGAAAACATTACAGTGACTATATACCAACCAAATGTGAATAACTGGTACACATAAATGTTTATTTCATATTCAACAAGATCTTCAAATGTAAAAATCATTCAAAATATTCAATATGATGCTGATTTGTGGATCGATGCACAGCTCGTACACAACCCAACCAAAGCACAACCACCCTCGTGTGACTACGAGAGCAATGTAGATAAAGCAAATACTCAGGGGAGGGGTTGGCTTCTTTCCAGCGTTACATCTAGATAATGTTATGTGGTTAGTTTGTTTTACTAACAATTATTTAATAAGGTCTTTTAAATAACATCATGCAACTGTATTGTACGCTGAGATCAGAGGACAGATGCAGATATTGTGGTTTACACAAACCTCAGACACTTCTAGAAACACACTGATCTTATTACTGTTATGGCCCCACAAGGTTCACTCATGTGTGAGGTCAGATCTTCATTTGTTCAGTCCATGCAGGATTGTGCATTCATCCACCATGACATTGTACAATTAATGACCCATATCTACAGAAACCTTAAGAATTGTTGTGAGCCAAATCAAAGAATGACCATCAATGGCCTTATTGGAGGTTACAAGCATGTAACCGAGGTTTCCAAACTCTTCACATTGGTGGGTTTAGCTATCAATTCAGCCAAAATATATTTATGTGGTTTTGTCTCGAGGTAGACCATGAAGAAAAATGGAAATAACCTCTGTGCCTACAATTACATGAGGAGCCCCCTAGACCTAGGCTTTGAAAGATCTAATCTTCTAATGGAAGGAACAGCCAATGGTAAAAGATGTTCTTAAATTTGCAATTTACAATTTGCCACCAGACACTGGTTATGTGGAGAGCCTCTAAAGCTGGGGGCACAATCTCAATAAATACCACTGCAACCCTGTTCCTGCCCCACAGAACACAGCCCAGTATTCAGCGCATGTTTCAGACCACAAACCTATTGTCCTGCTCACATCTTCCCCACTCTGTAAAATGTCATGTGTCCTAATAAGAGAAAACTAGGTCATCTCTCCTCGTATTATTTATATACTTAGAGAACAAATACAGAATAAGTATAACAAGTTTTGTAATTCTCAACCTGGAGAACGTGGCCTCTGCATATGTTTAAGATCAGCAGTTTGACTCTCCTGTGCAAACAGTGTTAGTTTTTTATTTATGCTGCAGTCACTACATACTTCCCTTTTTCTACTTCATTCCAGATATCATCAGCATACGACAATTTAGGCTTTGCAGTTTTTGTTGGCGTATCAGTCCTTTAACCATGGCTCACCAATTGACATTGGAGCATTGGAATAACATTGGTGTTACATGGTGGAGCAGTGTGACAGCCATAAAGCTTCTATAATATGCTCCTAACAGTCTGAAAAACTTCTTGCCAAGCAGCAATTTTGCAACGCTGCTTCAATGTCAAACGGCTAACTACGATTAAGGGAATGATATGCTACAAAAACTGCAAAGCCTATGTTGTCATATGCTGATGGCCTCACGTCCCTCCAAATGTTACCTGGAATGAAACAGAAAAAGAAAGTGTGTAGTAACTTTTAGGACACCCTGTATATATATATGTGCAACCCGACTCCAAAAATACATCTAAAAGTCTAAAATGGACGGTAAACTTATTAGTCAGATTATTTAAACCCTAAATAAGTTCTCGTTTTTATTTTTTTCTGTTGCTATCTCTTCATCTTTTTGATTATAGTCCCCATATCAATATTTTGCTGTATGCATGTTTTGTTTTTAGAAACAAGAAAAACAGAGTAATTTCATCAGTTTTATTGATGCCATCAACAGACAAATGGAAATACAAAAACAAAATATGGAATATGTTAACATACAACTATATCTTATCAATTTTTATAAAAAGTCTTTTAGCAGTTTGGCACAGTGATTGTAGAGGAACATATGTACAATGACTCCTCCACAACATCTGTGTGTAAGGGTAATTCATGGTAAAGTAAGACCAAGAGGAGGGAATGTACAAAGGGGCTACATGACTACAGGAGGGGTTGGGAAATAATAAAGTGGTGAAAAATTAAAAGAAAGTTCCGAAAGTAAAAGTAAAAGAAAGTTCAGAAACTTACCTGATGGTTGCTGGATTGGTGTCTGGAAAGGGGAAAATGTAAGGTTCTTTTAGGGGGTCTCCAAACGGCCCATCAGAGATTAGACAGTAGATCCTAATTAAGAAGATTTATTGTTAACAGAGAAAATCAAACACTTAGCAGATAAAGCACAGAGATTCCAACTAAAACCAGGAAATCCATCAATCTTTATAGGCATACAGGATCACTCCTGTATAGGGGGGCTTAAGCCGTTATATAAACAGGCTCAAACAGGCTTTTCTTTCCAGTCCAGCACTTGCTAGGCCAGATGTAACCAAACCTTTCACCATCGAAGTTGATGCCTCCTCAGGTATACTCCTCCATTATCTATAGTCAAACAGATTCGCACCTAAAATATAATAGAACAACAAAAACCATATTAAACAAAACTAAAACCAGGGGGGTAAGCATCCTTATAACATTCCTATACTAGTATATGTCACTACCCCAGGGGATGAGCAGGTAAGTATGTTTGGAATGAGGCAACTGATTATATGTTAAATACTGGACACCTGAGAATATCTCCAGCTACAATCACGTAAACTAAATAAAAAAATAAATAACTGAAAGAGTTTTACAGCCATCTGTTTATGATCAATGTGAGGACAGCATTCTATGATCATACTAGGTTGTGTGTTCGAAAAGATCAATCTGCTCCTGTAATTGTGTTGGCAAAAGAGAGTGTTGCAAATACGACATCCAAGTCCTAAGGAATCTTTGGGGATGGGTGTTCATGTGCAGGAGAGCCTCAGTTTTATCTATCACCATCAGTGACTGAGGATACTGAGTAAATTGTGCAGCAAGGGGGCTTTCGGGTCTAACCATTACGTAAGAATGCTCTTATTTGCAGCTAAGAGGCATGGATGCTCAAATTTAGTAATTGCCTATATAATAACAGCCAACTTGTGGGACACAGGAGGAACTTCCATATGAAACAGAGCAAGATGTGGAGACCGGTATCTAATTTGTCCTAAAATTCTTTCTACGTATCCAAAAACTAGATCCCAAAAAACCATAACATCAGGACAATCCCATAAGGCATGCTCTAAAGAATACAAGGGCAATTGACATTTGGGACAGGCAGTTAAAAAGCCGGAGGCCATTTGCGGCCTGACTTTTATATTGAAAGCGTAGTAGGCCCTTTGTATAATTTTGAACTGTAGTTCTCTCCATTGATTACTCACTATATATTTGTGTACATTACTGTAACTTGCCTCCAACATATCCAGGGTATCAGGAAAGTTACATCCTAAATAAATTGCCCATGGTTTGACAAAGGAATGCGTAGTTTCCTTGTTACTTGCCCCATTAGCATTGGATGAAACATGAGAAATTGCTTTACAGAGGGATCTCCCAATATCCTAGACACTGGTGGTGTGAGTCTCACACCTAAACGCCCACCCTGACTATCAAAAAAAGGAGATTTCACTTGTAAATGGTATAAAAAATGCTGTCTTGGTATAGCGTACTTAATTTAGAAGATAATAAAGGGCATCATGTGGTTATCCTCGTCTATCAATTGGGCTAGTGATTTAATCCCCCTCTGCGCCCAGAATTTGTAAGCTTGGTGTGCACGACCCTGGGGGAATCCTGAGGTGGAGTAGATGGGTGCCGCCAAAGTGGTTCCAATGCTACAGCAATGCAATTTCTTAGGTTCCAGGCCAATAAAGTGTCCCTAATTAATAGGTTATCTCAGATATTGCAGGGTATATCAGAGTAGGAAGTATTCAATAACCCTATCAAAGACCAAAGAAGAACCAATAAGGACTCAAGATATAGTGAGATGTCCCATGTCACGAATCTTTAACTTGTCTAATAAGACACGAGAGGTTATATATACGGACATCAGGAAAATAAATTCCTAGGTTTTCCTTGGAGCAAGATCATTTGACCCTAGCTATTCATGGTGTCTTCCCCTGCCACGAGACTGAGTGGATTTTTTTGCCCATCCAAATGTTTTAGAAGAAAGGGGAAGGTCTGTAATGGGTATATTTTGCAAAGCTTATCGTGACAGTGTCCCATTAATGATGAGGGTACATTTTTGGGTCAATTCCTCTATGGTTTTGGATATTAACGGGGAGTAGTTAAGGACATACATGTCAGGAACACTGCGGGAGATTTTGATGCCCAAATAAGTCAAATGATGTTTAACTAATTTAATGTCAAGAGCTGTGATACCCACTGCTGCTTGTGGGGGGAGATTAGAACTAAGACCAAATAATTCACCCTTGTCATAATTAATACATAGACCAGAGAACATACCAAAATCCTTAATATGTGCGACAACATTTGGTAAATCTCTGGTGGGGTTCTGCATAAACAACATCACATCATCTGCAAACATAGCTAATTTAATTTGCTTGTGTTGGACGCCAATACCTTCAAAAACATTACAGTCACAGAACGATCTGGCCAATTGTTCTATGGCTAAATTGAATAATAGTGGAGAAAGAGGACAACCCTGTTGAGTGCCTCTGCCCAAAGGAAAAGAAGAAGACATTACTGCAGCTACCTGGACACGGGCCTTTGGCCTGAAATACATGGCCGCCAGAAAGGAGGCCATGTTGCCTTGAAATCCAAATTTCTGGAGAACTAGCTGCAGCTAAGGCCATTACACACTGTCGAAGGCCTTGATAATAACGCCGCCGACCCAGAGGAGCAATCCTTCAACCTGGCTTGTTCTAGGACCAAAAGTAGCTTCCTTATGTTGTAAGTGGGAGCCTGCCCTATTATAAATTCCATTTGTGCGGGCTCACTAAACGCGGCATAAATCTTGTCCGCTGGTCTGCCAGAATTTTAGATAACTTTACATCCTGATTCAGGAGAGATATTGGGCGGTATGAACCCGGATCAAGAGGGTGCTTTGAGCAGTACCTTTAAAAAAGCAAGATTGCCTGACTCCAGATAGGTGGAGGAGCAAAACAAGGTATTGTAAAGCGCCGTAAGAGATGGTGTTACTTTGTCTACTAATATTTTAAAAAACTCTGATGGCAAGCCATCTGGACCCGGCGCTTTGCAATTGGCAGACCGCTTGATTACAGAAGTGACCCCCTTCTTGGTTATTGTCGAGTTCAGATGAGCTAATTCCTCAGATGTAAGTGTAGGAACAGTCAGCTTGTTCAAAAAGCCCTTGCCAATCGATATACCACAACTTTGGGAGGTGTACAAGTTTTTACAAAACATAGCAAATACAAAGGCGATGTCACGTGGAGAGTCATGCAACACTCGTGAATCTCTACGGCTACTACTCGAAGGGGCATTCTAAATCCCTTTGCCAGATTAGCCAGTGCTCTGCCAGATTTGTTACTGTAGCAAAAAAAATGGTGGATACTGGCTAATCCAGAGATCACATGCTCGTTTGGCCTGAAGCCATGTTTCTTTATCTGCTGGCAAAAAAGATGCCTTAAATTGCAGATAGGCCTGCCTGGCCTGAGTACAGGCCTCAGTATATTTTTATATAGTTTATTCTTCTGGGTGGAGGCCAAATAGGCCGTAATGTTACCCCTGAGAACTGCTTTGGCTGTGTACCAATATAATTAAGGGCTGAATCTGTGTTGACCATTATGTTAGTCATAATCTAACCACCAGTTCCTCAAATGCTGCTGGAATGTTTCATCTTTGCTGGAAATCTTCATACAAAGTCTGTTTATGTAAGAAGCTGTCTGTAAGGTCTACAGTGACTGGAGTGTGGTCTGCGATCACTATTGGGTGAATACCAGCTGTATCCACTTTATGAATCATATCTTCTGAGACAAAGTACAGTGTTGACATTGTGGTGTGTACTACTAACACATTGGTAAATTCCCGCTCTATAGGATGTAGGGGCCTCCAGGCATCTACTAATCCTGCCGCTAAAATAAATGAGTGGAAAAATGTATCATTGAATTGGGTGACCCCTTGTCCCAGAGGAGGTGGTCGCCTATCCTCTACAGTGTTAGGTACTGCATTAAAGTCTGGATTAAGGAAGCCCATGGTCCATGAGAGGAGTCACATGACTTTGATATTTCCGTGTATTGCAATCTTCTATTAAGTAATATGGTCACCCCAGCTCATCGGCCTTGCCTCTACCTTGCAATGATGCTCTCCACACTTCGCCCACCCAACTCTTACGCAGAAAGTGAAAAAACATGGAAGACAAGTGTGTCTCTTGCAGTATGGCTACATCTTCTTGCAACTTTTTCAGGTGACAGAGAACTTTCGTACGTTTTGCTGGAGTTCTCAGGCCTCTAACATTCCATGTTGCTATACGAAGTTATGGAGGTGGGTGAACAAAAAAGTGTAGCAGGGGATTGGACGTGTAAGGAAGATTACCAAAAGGAGTTCTACATGGTCATCCCAGCTGAGTAACCATGTGAAGGAGGGAAAGCAATGGGAAAGATAAGAAAAATAACAATAGTGTAACAAAAAAGATCATAGAAAACACCATCATGCTTGTCAAGCTGTTGTTGAGTGGTGTGAGCCAATGCAGAGCGCTGGCCTTATCTCGTGGGCATTCAGAAAATAGCTTCAAATGGCTTGTACCAATAAATGTTCCTAAACCCCTATAGGAACTATGCAGGATCAGCATTATATGCAGGTCATCTGAGTGATAACAATAATAAAAAAAAAATAATATCATAACCGTGGCAGAGATCTAGGGGGAGATCAATCTGATACATGACTGGGAGACAATGAGGTCTCTCTAGAGCAGGGGTCCTCAAACTACGGCCCGCTGAGGTTCTCCATCTGGCCCCCCCGCAGAGAAGAGACTCACTGCTGCCTTCATTCCATGCTCACTGCAGGAAAAATGTAAATGATCAATGTACATTTGTAAATAGTATAAACATACTATGCACATTGATCATGTACACATGTACATGATCAGGATTCTATTGCCTTCTATGGTGAAGTGGTCTTGCCCCCTGAAGGATCTCAAAAACTTCATTTTATCATGAAAGGTAAGGTACAATGACCACCCGTGGGGAAGGTTTATTGTGTTGGACTGGTCCCAGCCAATGGACCCTTTCCACTTTCACAGGGGTTTTGAGCCCTAGGGCCTTGGCTAGCACAATGGAGCAGAAGTTGTGAAGATCTACAGCATTATATGTCTCAGGTACTCCAATTATTCTGAGAATATTGCGCCTAGATCTGTTCTCTATATCCACCAGCTTGTCATACATAAATCGGTTCTGCTCATTCATGCGCTGTTGCTGAGTGCTAGTGGAAAAAACTCATCTTCCAAATCACTAACCTACTGCTGGAGATCATGTATTTGTTCCCCATCTTTGCCGAATTTATCTGTAATAGGTTGCACATGTACAGCCAAAGCCTCTTTAATATTCTCCAATAGACCTGGCTGCAGGTACTGGGAGACCTCCAAGGCTATCTTCTGGCTATCAAGTGCAGTGTATTGGTGATGTGGGGTCCCGCTCCTACCTGGGCCTTTGCTGGCTACCATGCCATTTTGGCTGACTGCTTCTGCCTGTTTTGACTGTTGGGGATCAAATCTAACCATTCGCGCTCTGTCGGCTCCTCTGTCCGGTGAGTCAGTCTTCGGAGGTGCAGGGTGAAGTCTGGCTGGTACTTTGCGGTGATAAGGCCGGAACTGCTGCTCACCACTGTTTACTGCATTGGGCGCCGGAACCTGAAGTCTCAAGATCACAATTTTTACTGATCATAAAACCTCCATCTGCAGTCTGCGCGCCGTGTTCTTTGGTCTTTATTCTTTTCTCGCTTTAAGTTTATGATTCCCCTTAAAACCAGTTCTGCTGACTCCCAAGCAGATGCTCTATCTCGCTCCTTTGATCCACAGGATTCAGAGACTGCTGTGGAACCAGAGTTTATCATTCCTCCAGCCAGCATTCTGGCCTTGAGATCTATCCAGGAATCTGCTATCCCCCCTGGAAAAGCCCTGGTGCCTCGCCAACTCCATACTAAAGTCCTACATTGGGCACATGACTCCAAGCTTTCTGGCCACCCAGGCATGCACAGAACCTTTACCTTTCTCTCCCCACAGTACTGCTGGCCCAATCTTCACAGGGATGTGACAGACTATGTCAAGGTCTGTGCTGTCTGTGCTCAAAAAAAGTCTGCCACCTGCGCCCCTGCAGGCCCACTTCTTCCACCACCTATTCCCACTGAACCCTGGTGTCATATATCCATGGATTTTATCACGGATCTCCCTCCTTCAGATGGCTGTACGGTTATTTGGGTAGTCGTGGACCGTTTCTCCCAGCTCTACCATCTGCTGCAGCATTGGTGCCAACTTTCATTAGGGAAATTTTCCCACTAATATTGTGTCAGACTGCAGGGTGAAATTTACTTCCTGCTTCTAAAAAAAGATTTCTGCAGATCCCTTGATATCTCTGTGGAATACTCTTCAGCCTTTCATCCTCAGACTAATGGGCAGACGGAGTCAATCAGTCCTTGGGCCAATATCTTCGAGCCCTGGTATTGGCTCACCATGATAACTAGGTGACTCTGCTACCTTGGGCATAGTTTGCTTACAATAATCATGTTTGCACCAGCACTGAGGAGTCTCCATTTTTTATTGTCCACGGCAAACATCCCTGCATTCCGTCTCTTATACCCTACTATGCCGATGTACCCGCACTCAGTGCCATGCAGAGGGACTTGAACCCTTTTGGGTCACAACATCATGCCGCTTGCCAATCAGAAAATAGCCTTCTAACCAGCCCTGGCTATTCAGCTGTCTATCAGACTCCATTTCATGGAACAAGTCTATGGTGTTCATGCAACAAGTCTATTAGTGCCGAGCTCCCCAGTTCTGTGAACTATTCCTGTACACCTGATGCTTAAACCAGTGTTTCCTGTGTCTAGCTACTGACTTAACCCTTCGTTCTCCCCTGCGTCACTGCTGTCTGTTTACTGGATCCCTGGCTATTAACCCCCGGCGTGTGACCTGACCTCTCCTGCTTGCTGCCTGTCTCGACCCAGGCTTCCCTTGACTACCCTTCTGCTGTGATTTGGTACCGTGCTTTGCCCACCTTGGTGTACCGCAACCTGGCAGTAACCAGCGGCACAACATTCTCACCATCAGAGGCTCTAGAGATGACCTGGTTACTGCTTAGACCAGGGGTCGGCAACCTGCGGCTCCCGAGCCGCATGCGGCTGTTTGGATGGGAAGCTGCGGCTCTTTCTCTCATCCTATATGAAACTATCTATCTGTCAGCCTCGCTTTTCACTGCACCCCTCCCCCGTGACACGAGTCACTGTCCTCAGTCTGTCGGAAGCTCACGAGTCATTCCGAGCTTCCGACGGACTGATGAAAGGGGGAGGGGTGCAGTGAAAAGCGAGCTTCCGACGGACTGATGACAGTGACGACTAGTGCACGGGGGAGGGGTGCAGTGGGATGACAGGGGGAGGGGTGCAGTGAAAAGCGAGGCTGACAGATAGATAGTTTCAGATAGGATGAGCGATAGATAGATGGCTGACAGATAGAATCGGTCCCTGATCCTTGTTTCTATGACAATTTGGCGTCTTCTCCAGTGCTTTGGCTGTGACATATAGTTTGTTGTTTCAATAAAAAAACAAAGTAAAGGTAGGTAACATAATAAGTATTATATTTTTAACATACATATTACCGGTATACATATTTTTTTTCAAATAAGATACCTAACTACTTTTTTGAAGTCAATTAGAATTGTCAAAAAAGAAACAAAGTAGTACTGTTGGATATTACCGCGAACGTATTTTTTTTAAAATATATATTTATTAAATTACCTATTTTATTATTTATCTATTTTATAGCTTTTATTATTTAAAAATTAGCGTTAAAATAATAATTATAAGTGTAAGTACCTATAAATTGTTATTTAATAAACCTTAATAAAGTACAAGTTCGTGCTGTAAGTAAATGTTTAAATGGTTTAATTTTTTACCTACATAATAAGTAATTATCTAATAATGCCATATATATCTAATTTGTTGTGAAAAACACTACTTATATATGAATAAATAGATATTTTTTCTTATGAATAAATAGATTAGTTTTTTGATCAAAAAACTTTATTTATGCGAGTACTATTTATTGTTGGCAAGAAAAAATTTTGCGGCTCTTTAAAAACTTCGAAATTTTGTAAATTGTAATTTTTGGCTCTTCCGACTCCAAAGGTTGCAGACCCCTGGCTTAGACTCTGCGCCTTGGCCCTTCTCAGGGCTCACACCACTTCCGTGCATGCCATAGCGCCCTCTAGTGGTCCGGTCTCTCCGAGTATGACATTCTCTTGTCAATACTGGTTGCCTATAATTAACTCATTATAAATAAAAGGCTGATGTGGCCAATTTCTGGATTCCAGAAGTGGTAAATATGACATTGTTTATGGCTAGTCTCAATGTTGTGTTGTTATAACAGCTATGGATCCTTCTCATATGAGCCCAGACCAGTAAGCTTTCATACAGCTGAAGATGCAAGAATAACGAAAGCATGTCTTTCACCTTTTCAAACAACCATCGCTCTGCAGCAATCAGGATTCCTTCACCAGAACAGCCAGGATACCCTGAGATGAGCTTCAACTTCACAAGTCAATATCAAATTCACACTGGCTGCAGAGAATGGAGAAAATGAACCGCAATGAAGGTAATAAACCAAAAATCTTGAATCTGACTAGGCCCAGTATTATCATAAGAGGTCTAGATTTATTATTTCCCATTTTCCTTTACTTGGTGCACCAAGGTTGTGGATCACATGTTCATCTTGCAATAAAACATAGATAGAGGGGTTTTCCACTTTTTTTGGGGGGGGAGGGGGTGTCTTCCTCTTACCCCAATATTTATATTGCACTTTTGAAAATCAAAAAAGCAGTGAGGAGGATTTAAGGAAGAAGCCATGTCCCTCAATTATGGGACCTTTCCAATGTGGTGGGAAGGCAGGGGTTGGGTATAGACAGGAAGGGGCAGCATACTCTGACTGCCCCCTTTTTTCAGGTCCAGGTTCAAATATTAAGAAGGGCTCCATAATATTAAACTAAATATTTTATCTTTGTGCAATTCACATGTCTACAAAAGAAGTTGTAACTTTTACAAGCTGATTTAGGTGTGGGCGTAATACCGTCATGGTGTCCTTGTTTATCACATTGCATAGGATTCCTTCACAATGAATGTGCTGCATAGTGACAAGGCAAGCTGAAGATGAATGATGCAAGATTGCCTGTTAATGTTTATTCTGTGTGTGAAAACTATTTTTCATCCTACCTTTCACCTTTCTGTACTGAGGCAAAGTCCACAAGTTGTTGCATGCTGCATATATTTGAATCAAATAAACAAAGGAGACTCACAATACACAATCCTCCTGTATTTAAAGGATCTATACAAATTTTCCAATGACTAAAAATCACTACAACACTGAATGTGGAAACCTGCAATAAATTATAGTATACACTTTTGTGTTACATTTTGTTACTGAATTGGGCACCGGCTTCCTTGTGTCTCAGTGCAGGAACATGTCCGGACAGATCCATAGGTGAATAAAACAGAAGGATAGCTATCTGGTCTGACCAACAGATTTCATGAAGAGAACCAGGACTGGGAATCAATAAACTGGGGGCAACGGAGAGGCATTTTTGGGGTGAATGGGCAAACTACTGTAGGGTAACAGATTTGTTCCCAGGAAAGAGGGTTTTTATGCAGTTTAGAGGGCAACACTAAAGAATGCACAAATCTGGTAAGTATCCTGCTTGGGGAAGTTCTGAAGGTGTATAGGTTTACTCATTTATTAAATAAAGAAAAAAGGCATGAAGCCTAAGTGATCTTAAAAAAGGAACTCGATAAGGGGGTGCATGGAGCAGTGTGTGTGCCCCTCCTGTCCATACCAAAGCCTGGCCCATATTTAAGGGGCAGAGCCTCTTATCCTCATATTTCACCCCATAAAATAATATAGAGAATTAAGGGCTTTTCTTGGAACTTTGAATCCCCTTCGTAGTTCCTTACCCAGGGGATATTACATGACTGTGACAGGACATAGCTAGGTCAACTTGCTCCCAAACTAAACCCTTCAAACTTTAAATACCCCCCTTTTCCCTTCCCCCTCCCAAACTTTATCTTCCCCACCCATACACATTAACACACCAACGTTGCTTATATGGCCCGCAGACCTTTTATTAAACAATATTTCAACATAACATATCAAATAACATATTATCGAAAAATAACAATATATAAATAATAACTAGAACTATATATAAATATATATATAACCATTACAAAATGTAAATTACTTTAACTGAACAAATATAATAACAATAACCAAATATAACCAATATAACACAATAATACTTTCAGTAGAACTCCGAATACAATTTTTTGATTGCAGGTCCTCTGAAGGTCCACCACTTCTATAAAAACCTTGGGCTCTGCACCGTATCAATGAAATTGTTCCCGCGCCCATACATCCAGCTCAGGAACGCCATACCCCTCCTGGTGCAGACCCCCCACCAACAATTTACCACACCGGGGACTCCATACCTTAGATGGGTCCCCCGACATAAATATCACCAAAACAACCCACTCCCCCGAGGACCTCAACCGCCCCACACTTAAATTGCCAAAACCAAAACAAAATTGGGGAGGGAGGGCGGGAAAAACTTTCCTTTCTTGCTGTCCCTGGTAAAAAGCCTCTATTGTCTCATTCCTGACCTTTTTATTACCAATTGACCCCTCCTTTCATCCCTTCCCTGCGCCTCTCCCCCCCCCATCCCCCTGTCCCCGGGCTCTGCGCGCTCTGCAGGTGCCATTTCCTAATGACTAACCCTCTGCTGTCTCCCTGCCTGTCTGCACCGTCATGCCGGCCTTCCACTATCCTCCCTTCATGCTCGCATGCTCCAGGCCTCCCTGTACGTTTACAGTACTAAAACTACTTTACTTCCACACATGCACAACACTACAGCACAATGTTTTATTGCCAATTCTTGCCCTTCTTTATGCAGAAACTTATTTGCCTTTTATTATGGCTGAAGTTGTTCTTGGATTTCTGATTACATTTCAGCACCAACTTTCAGCGTATTCAACTACTTACATAAAAAACACTTAGTGTACAGAACATTTAGATCCTGACACAACGTCCTGTATGACCTATCGGTCATTAAATATTACGGCTTAGGTCAATATCATGCCATATATACACAAAGGGGTTTTACCAGGCTGCTGTAATATGTGCTTCATAAACTATGTCCCCCTTGTTTTTATACCTTCCCCTCTTTCTTTTGTGTGATAATAGTTTTTCATATCTAATATGTATATGTCATAAAATTTAAATTGATTTGAATAATCAGTTTTTAACCTAATCCACCTATATCTATCTTTAAGGAGTTAAAAACAAACCTCACCACTCAGCTATGCTGTCACATCCACTTGCAAATTTCAAAATGCCTGGAAAAGCCCGGGCATTGCAGCATGTTATCTGTCCTGGGTGACTTTAGGTGCCCGCGGGTTTTTAATGCCCTTCTAAAATAAAGTTCTCCATTCTGGGGATGGTTATATTATATTTTGTTTGGAGCACAAGCATGATCGGTAAACCTGTGCCTAGAATATATTTTATATAATATTGCATTTGGTGTACAAAGTATCTTACATACATCCTCAATAGAAAGCAACAATTGAACGCATCATCATCGCATAAATAGATCCAGCATGAGGGTTGTTTGTTGTAAGCAAAATTGATTGTTCATTATCCTTTGTCTTCCATTGGACACATTTTTTAGAAGCAGCTTTTATCTAATGGGCATATGTAGCCCCTCCTAATATGTGATACTTCCCCCACCTCTTAGATTGTAAGCTCTTCTGGGCAGAGTCCTCCCCTCCTCCTGTGTCACTGTCTTCTAATTTATTGTACTGGGCTGGGTAATATGCTGATGCTAGATAAATCCTGTTAATTATTATTAATCTTCTGTCCCTTCTGTAACCCTTCTGTAATGTGGAGCAGAAGAAACTGAACTCTATAATTGGCTCTATTTCTTCTGAATTAAAACTTATCTGAAAATTCAATTCTACATTTAGATTAAAGCCCTATCTGTCCTGAGACAAATAATAAATGGCAGGTGAGGATTAACTACAAAAGCTAAAGACTATGGGCCTGATTTATTAAAGCTTTCCAAGGCTGGAGAGGATACGCTTTCATCAATGAAGCTGGGTGATCCTGAAAACCTGAAATAAGTCTGAAAACATTTGCTAACAAATATTAAAGGGCTTTTAGGAAATCCATTCCAGGTTTGCTGGATCACCCAGCTTTACTGATGAAATTGTATCCTCCCCAGCCCATTGGAAGAAAGAAACAAATTCCCCAAGGGCCTTCAAGCAGCCTCAACAGCACAGTTACATGAAGTGAAGTGACGTGAAGTAATGACTCATTGATTGCTATATATAAAGCAATGAGTTTATGTGTCGGCTTGCAGAGGAGAGGTCGTGATTACAGACACCTGACACGACACACTTTCCCTGGGGATTAGAGCGCTACTTCAAGTTCCTAATACCCAAAATGTGGAGACGTTTTCTAATCCTGTTAACTGTTCTGATCGGTAAGTACTTTCTCCACCCTTTACTGTAGTTGGCAAAACTTTTTCTCCTTTTTCTGTTATTCTCTAATTTATGAATGAGTGTGCATGCAAAGATTACGCTGCAGATAAAGATGAGGTCACGCTGGTTGAATTACCGCACACACTGATCCGCTTTCTAATGAGAATTCTTATGTGATTGCTTTAGTTATTGTGTATTGTGTAGATAAAAAAGAAATTGTCAGACCACTTGGAAATAATAGACGGCTTTATGGTGAATGTTGGAGAGTTAAACTCTTCGGAAGTCTTATCTATCAGTGGGATCTGCTTAGAGTTGCCTGAATTGTACACCTGATGGGGCTTTATGTTCCCACCTTCTGTGTCCGGAGTTCTTGGGTCTGTGCCCCTGCTGTGCCCTGTACACAATCCCTGCTGAGCCCAAAAAAAGAGTTCCCACCATCCCTGAGCTACGTTTCTGAGTCTCAACACCTGCAAACCCCCTGAAAAGAAGACCCCATTATCCATGACCCTGCACTGCTTATGTTCCCATTACCGGGAACTCCCCATTCCTTGATTCATCATTCTGTGCTTTCTGCTCATCCGCTAGGTGATCACTGTGTTAATTCTCACCCATATGTGTAAAAAGGAGTAAGGCCATCCAGTGAAAAAAATGTGAACAGGCCTACTATTAACCCTATGTATCGACTTGCTTCTAGCTACTCAAAGCAGACTGGTGGATGCTGCCATTGCTGAATTCATTGTAAGCAATGCCAATTGCATGAATATAATGCCGATCACTTCTGTAGTGTCAGTTATACACAGGAAACATGCATGCAGGTAGTTGTGTGACTATTAGCTGATCCCCCAATCTGCGTCTTTGTTCTGGGTCACCAGATCCAAAGGTAATAAAGGCTGAGGATCAGAACACAATCCACAGAACTTGGATTGTATAGAACCAGCTCAGAAACGGCAGCCTATACAATTAGTGTATTCTATTTTCTTATCCTAGGATCAGGATGGTAATAATTCCCTTGATTAATTTCCCTTACCCCCCCCTCCTTCCCTACCTTGCCCACACCCATCTACTTCTTCCCCAATATTCCCCTAGGCAGGCATCGGCAAACTGCGGCCTGCCTAGGGAATACGTTGGGCTTTTTAATCCGGCCCTTCAAATATTGGTACAAAATTGTCCACCGGCTAATAAGGGCGACCAACAACACTGTTTCCATTGACATGGAATGTAATTTGAATGTATGTTTGTTTTTTTTTAGTTTCTATTACATAGTTTATATAAATTCATACAAACACTTTCCATTCATCTGATATTGGCCCGGCCAATCTGTCAAATTTTAAAACTCACTGTGGCCCCTGAGCCAACAACTTTGCCCACCCCTGCCCCTGGGGCTCTGTACTTGTTTGTCCCCTTGTTTCCTCTTTTTTTCTCTTTGATTTAGTGACGTTTTTATGTGAATGTTCTGTTATAAATATCGTCCTTCCTGTTCATTTTGACTCAGATATACTATATTGTTTTTCTGGACATAATATGTAACTTATGAACTATTACTCCTCATGGACAAATCCTTTTTTTTATTCTACGATATCCTTTGTTTAGCACGTTTGTTTTGTTTTATTGTTTACGCATTCACATTAACCAGATAATGTATGATGTTGTATTTGTTAATTAATAAAAACTTAATAAAACTTGATTGAAACAAAAAATATTGAGCAATTCATGTACAGCGACTAATATATAACCCAAAATAAATGCAACTTACTGATAATTTGTCCATTGCTGAAAATAAAAAGTAGGTCAGCAGAAAGATTCCTCCGCCAAAAAAAACATAATCCTTTTACTGCAGACAAAAGAGGTGCAAAAGAAAACCGGAAATGTCCAAGCAGTCAGGGCTGTTTGTATCCAATGTTTGCAATAAAATCCAACTCAGGAAAGTGAGCAGTAGAGCCAAACATATACGACAAATTGTGGGAAAATCTCGATCCATGGAATTATCTGGAAAGTAAAGTCTCCTTCATGAATGCCAGCTAGGCATTTCAACATTTCCTGTTTTTCTTGTTTTACTGACGGCTGAACACTCCCCGGACGTCAGGAGCTGTGAGCAGCCCCCTTCGTACTCTATATATATATCTAAAACCAACATAAAAACACACATACATAAATATATATACAGCGGATACACACCCCTCTTATCAGGCCAGGTTTTTGTGATGTAAAAAAATGAGACCACAATAAATCATTTCCAAACTTTTCCTACCTTTGATGTGACCTATAACCTGTAAAATTCACTTGAAAAACAACAAATCTGTTAGGGGGCAAAAATTAAAAACGTACGATAAGCCGGTTACATAAGTGTGCACACCCGTAATCTAATACTTATGTTGGAGTCTATCAGCATGGCACATCTTGACTTGGCAATACTTGCCCCCAAATCGGTCACATTGTGAGGGCATCTCCTGTGCACTGCCCTCTCCAGGTCACCCCACAGATTTTCTATTGGATTTAGGTCTGGGCCATTCCAAAACTTAAATTTTGTTCTGGTGGAGCCATTTTTTGTTAATTTGGATTGGGGTCATTGTCTTGTTGAAAGGTATTGGGCCAAAACTGACTGTTATTTGGAACTGCTCCTAATTCCCTCCATCTTGAGTACAACCCCTGTTCCACCTGAAGAAAAGCAACCGCAAACCATTTACTGCCACCACCACGCTTCACCATGGAAATCGTGTTCTTTTAGTGACGCCTGGACAATGGGGAAGGGCTGCAAGATGAAAGCCTTTTCTTACAAAGAAAAACATCCAGCAAACAAATACATCAAGTCTCCCAAAAGCATGGTGTAAAATGTGTTAAGGTCTGATGAGACCAAAGTTTAAGTTTTTGGCCACAATTCCTATGTTTGGTGCAAAAATTGCAAGACTTTGAATCACCAGAAGAATATCACATCTCAGTGAAGCATGGTGGTGGCGGGATCATGCTTTTTATATCATTTGTATAAATATCTCCAGCTGTACAACAGAGCCTAAAGAAGGGGAGGAAGCAGCATGGGGAGCCAATAAGTTGTGTTACAATGCATGAGAATTAGAGTGACAGTATGAAGCTCATTGGTGTTCTGCTTCTCCTTTTGCTGTCCAGTCAAGTTAGAAATGATAAAGAGACCTGTTTGTGAAACAGAGAGAAAGATGGGTCATCTCCCCTGACCGATAGAACGGTCCTGTATGATGGAGCTGTGTAAAGTTCAGAACTGACAGAAATTCAGCTTTTACCAAAATTACTCATAATGTCCTGTACTGCTTTGTCGTAGGTAATGGAAGTGTTGGGACTCAACTCAGAATTGCAAAGTGAAAGCGGTGACAGTAATAAGCAGGGTGATGAGGTTGATCTCGCTCTACAGCCAAAGCTTGAGTGACCACAGGATATTTATATTGGGCTTGGAAGATTTTCACCAGTCTGGATACGGTTCTCCTCAATAATGCTACCAGAGACCCAATAATGCCAATCCCCCTAGCTCTGCTGAGCATTTCCTCTACACTTGTTGTTTAATTCAGTGCTCTCCCTGTCCAGCTCCTGTGTTACCCCTTGTTTCCCAGTCTCGTATTTCCCTACCTGTTCTCTCCAGTGTTCCTCCTCGCCGCTTCCAGTGTCTTCTGTGTTCCCCGTGTCTGCAATGCCCCTGTGTCACCGGCATCTATTTCCTGGATTTCTAGTTCTTGAAACCTGGCTTGTTTCTGAGTTTTTTGCTTGCTGCCTGGCCTGACCCCGGCCTTTCTTGACTATTCTTCTGTCTAGAGATTTGGTACCATGTATCTTCCTGCCCACCCTGGTGTGCCCAGGGACTGCAACCTGGCAGTAACCAGTAATGCAACATCCTCACCACTAGAGGCTCTGGAGAAGACCTGGTTACTACTTGAACTCTGCGCCTTGGCCCTTCTCAGGGATCACATCATTTCTATGCAAGCTGTAGCACCCCCTAGAGGTTCCATCTCTCCAAACATCCCTTCTTCACACATCACTTTCACACTTGTAGCTGTAAACTAGCCCACTGTTGGTACACTGGTGTCCTCATGAGACCAGGAAGTGGCTGGCAGCCAGTTAGTTATAACAAAAAATAAAAAAAGTAAAAAGGTAATATAGAAGAAACATGAAAAATGTGCAGAATCTTTAAAAATCAAAACATCAATTTGTTACGGTTTACATTTACTTTACCATTTCATTGCCATCCATCAATGTTCAGAATGTAATTTCTTATTTTGTTCTCTAGTTGTTGAAACTTCAGTGATGCAGCGTGTCCATGGCCAGTATGGGTCCGATCTTCATCTCCGGCTGTCCAAGTTATGCAAGGAGCAGTTTTTTGATGTTAACCAAGGAGAAACTCAAATCGGCAACTACCACGATGGTACCTTACAAGGGTTTGAAGGTTTCAAGGATCGCCTTGATTTTTTCGATCACAACTGCACATTTATTATAAGAAAATTCTCAGAGGCTGATGGTAACAATTTCACATTCACAAACTATGGATCTGTGATCAGTGAGAACTTTGAAATCACCATCACTGGTAAGTTTCAGGGTTTATATGGTCCATTTTAGGGTTTGTGTGTGGAATTGCATTTACATAACTTAGCATTGGTGATGCAGGCAATAACTGCTCTTACATACCTGACCATCACCACACGTCTTCCTGGGTGGTTTATTAATGTGTTTAGGAATTAGTCATTGTGCCTCATTTATTAAAGCTTTCCAAAGCTGGAGAAGATATACTTGTGTGAGTAAAGCTGGGTGATACAGCAAACCTGGAATACATTTCTTCAAAGTCGTTTGGTATTTGTTACCTGATGTTTTCAATCCTGGGCCAGATTTATTCCAGGTTTGCTGTATCCTCTCCAGCCTTGGGGACCTTTAATAAATCAGACCCATTATTACCAAAGACTGACAAAGGGCTGTTTTTAGAACCCCTAAAATTAGTTGGGCTTTTACTGAATACACATAATCAAACAAATTGATTGAAAGTATTGATTTGTTGCTCTCTTCTTTGTTATCTCAATCATGCTAAAATGTCTGTAAATAGTAAATTATTCCCTAATGTTAGCTACACTACGCTCCTCAAGTTGCTCTGACAAGGTGGCTACATTCACCATTGACATAGTACAGGAGGTGTAGCCACCCTAGGACATAATATTGGCCGGGACACTGGATGATAATAATAAGTGACGTCTGAGATGCAGCATATTTCTGGGCACAACTTGACTTTGATATTTTTAAATACAGGAATAGCTAGTAAAAAAGTAACATTTTATCCTAAGAACAGGAGTGCATGAATGTCCATTCACCGGCCACTTTGCCTTCAGAGCTGCCGGAATTCTTTGTGGTAAAATCTCAGCAAGGTGGTGGAGACATTTCTCGGGGATTTTGGTCCATACTGAGATAGTTGCATGACAGCTGCAAACTATAGCCACGAGTGGGATGAGTGGCACGCGGTGTGGTCGTCCACACCGCGCCCATCTGCTTCAAGGTTGGACGTGTTATGTACTTCATGATCAGTTCTGCAGGCCTCGGGGTACCAAGGGGTTATTTAAGTTACAGTTACCAGCCGGAATTAGTCTGGCCCTTCTCCTTTGACCTTTGGAATTAACAAGGCACTTTTGAGAACTGAGAACTGCCACTCATTGGATATTTCCTTTTTGAAGACCAAATCTAGCATTCTATTCACTTTTCAGCCTCAAGCATTGTTATCAGGAAGGATATTGAATCTACCCCCCTACCCCCCTACTATGTGAACATGTAATTTTATATTTATTTATTTTTTTGTGCAGCTGCCAGCTCGATATCAAAACCAACAGTAGCTATGAACACATCATTAACAGACAATGGACACAGTGCAAGTATGTACTCGTCACCTAAAATATGATGTAACAACGTAAAGAACGTGTACTTATATTCTTAATTGTAGAACTCAATTTTAATATTTGTCATTATTTGCTACCTAATTTATTGCTATGTTACATTATTTATACTGCTAAGTTTATTATTACTACTATTATATCAATCCTATGATAAACTCCCGTCCACTCCTTCCTATTCATTCAGTTAGGATAATATATGTTCCATCTTTTACATTGTTTTCTCTGTAGCCCTGATGAAGAGGGATTTAAACCTCTGAAACGCAATGGCCAATATTGAATGTGCTATTTAATAAAAACTTCTACTGAACTTTACTAAATGATTGTAGTGTTTTCTTACCTCCGATGAGACATTGGTGGGGTACAGAATTTGTGGTTTTTTTGACAAACTGGGCACCACATTTGGAAGCGTTTGTGAAACTTCTCCACATTTGTATGGCCAGTCACCATTGTCATTCATGGAGCCCATGTAGATCAGGGACCACACAGTGTATATATGGATAAAGCTATTTCTATTGCCAGGTGTTTATGGATTTATGGACATTTGATCCACTGTTTATATGCGAATATTATGCACAGATTATGGTATGTGATGTTCTCTTTCCTGACTGTTACAGACACCACCGGTATATGTTTATCAGGATTCTTCGCTCTTGGCTTTTGTCTGGACCCTTTGATCGGCCTTATCATCATCTTCTTGGGTGAGTTTGAAAATCTACTTTTCAAAGAGAATCTCACTTCTAAATGGTCTTCCAAGCTTTAATGTTTTCCCCAGCTCACAATTCCCCTTTAGGAAATGGGACTTAGGGTTATCATTAGTGAGGGCCGTATAGCCTGAACTGGAGATGATTTCGGATCAAAACTCAGAATTTAAGTAAGCTGACCAACTGATGTCAGGACAGCCCTGTAAAAATTACAGACACAGTGACAATTCTAATATTGTCAGAATTATGAATATGTCAATCATACTGTAAATGTATTATTATTATATTATACTGCAATAGTGATGGTATTTTTACAATGCTGTTACTATATTATCATTAGTTTATTTATACTGTATATATTGTGTACATTGTGATGTAATATACAGTATATATTAACAATATAGTCACAAACTGACTGAAATTACAACAAATCTTTCTAGTTAAATACTAGCATTGTTTTTTCTTTCACATTATGGGCCTGTGTTTAACTGAAAATGAAAGGTGTGATGTCACTTTCACAAAGCCACTTTGTACCTGTTAACCAAGTGAAATCACAGCCATTACAATATTTCAACTGTTCTATATGTGTGGGTAGCTGAATTCAAAATTAACTGTCACTGTCTGTCATTTGAAAACCGTAGTATGTCTGCATTCTATAAATACTGTTTATTAATAACAGTAATAGAAATAAATGTTCTGATCACCATTGAGAGTTTATTCAGTCTTCATAAACCCATTCCTTTTGAATTTTATGATTAATCTCTGTTGTAAATTGTTTTTAAAACAAACAACAGGAAAAATAAATGTGTTAAAAAATAAAAATCAATGTTAAATTAATTTATTGAATGATTGTGTTTATTTAACTATTTTTGTTTACAGGTTATCCTCCAATGACATGATATCTCTTACTCAACACACTTTCCAGCATAGTAATATTATGATACATTTGTTACATTTTTCTTTTATCCACTGGGAGAAAAATGTTACAAATATATCATATTTCTGTGCATGTTACAGAGTAAGATACTTGCCCACTGCAATCATTGAGAAGAGTGTGCAATCCCTGGGGTACTACAGGTTAATTAACCTGTAGTGCCCCGGGGATCGTAGTGAAACTGCAGAGTTCATCTGCAGTTCAGTTCCCACGGTCACATGACTTTGCGGTCACAGCTGTGACGTCAGACGATTGCCAGGCACTAGAGGTTGGATGGGGACAAGTTTCCCCATTCATCACAACTACTGCCCTGTGTTCTTGGATAGAGGAACTCCATCCAATAATACATACACCTAGTAAAGGGCTGCAAAAGCAATCTGATTGCTCTTGCAGCCCTTAATAGTCCCTCAAAATAACCCGACCTTTCCCACCATTGACTTCAATGGTGTTCGAATTTGGCATTCGATTACCCGAACAAAATCTCACTATTTGAATATCGAATTTGAATCGAATAGCTGTCGAATCGATTCGTGAGATATATGACCAACACTATTTTCCAGCCCTGGAGAGCTTTAATAAATCAGGCCCAAAATGACTGAAGGACCACTTTTGTCTTGTTACCCAAGCCACTATGCTCATACAACACAAACGTTTAAATTTTGCAAAATTGAATAAACAATATGGACTTCTATTCATTTTAGTTTGTTCTAAGGAAAGTGATAACCTATAATTCCCCCCTTCCTGTATTTCAGCTATACAGATAAAAGAAACAAGCAGGAGTGAGAGAGAGATTGCTTCTTACACTCAGAAGGTTGTTGGCTTCATTCGAGGTAAGATGTTTAAAAGTTTTAGAACTACCTTTATCTACTTTTAACTTTCTTTTTAATCAGGAGGTGCAGCTAAGAAGCAAATAGCAAATTTTAAAAGCCCCCCTCTTCCCAAAAAGTATAGTGCCCTATGATGCCCCCGTTATGGTGCTCCACTTAAAGGAAAACAAAACCCTGTTCCACTCCTATTTCACCATGGGGGCCGCCATCTTCTTTCTTCTTGCAATTTAAAAGCCAGGATGATGTAACTTCCACATAAACACATTCAGTGCCAGCAACCGCAGAAAAGCCACCATGTACCAGGAATCTTGGCAACCAATTTTGATTTTGACAGTTCAAGTGGGTGACCAGGCAGGCCCCAATTTTTTTAGGTGGATTTTTTGTCCCCCCCGTCCCCGATTGCAGCTGCCATAGTTTAGTCCTCAACATCATGCCTTTTTCTCTGCCCCCCATCTCTGAGTCACAGGCCCGTAAGAGAAGACACGTCAGGGGGCCCCGGTGAAATTCTTAATGGAGACCTTTAAAGGGTGGCTAACTCTTTTTTCTTGCTTTTCACCTATAAAGCTATTTTTTTCCACCACTTAAACCCCACCTAAAGCTCTGCAGGGCGGAGGTGAATACTCAGCACCCTGGGCAATCATTAGGTGGACATTCTTGCCTCCAGGTCTAGTAGCAACTTATCTGCTTGCTTTCAGGATTCCTACGACTCCATTTTTATCCTCAAGTCATGCTTGGTTCCAGTGGTATTAAGACTTGAGGAAATCAATAGGAGCACAAACATTATTAAAATCATATAATGGGTATTATACCTTCCTCCCTGTTCCCAAATCCTAAAATACTTCAGCCCTATTACAGCCCGCTAGTACCTAAAGACAAACACACTAATTTTATACATTTATACAGCTCTGACATATACCGTAGTGCTGTACAGAGAACACGGGCAAAACATGCAAGTTTGTACGCTTTAAATTATCAGTACAGTGTGGATAATCTGTATGTCCTGCCTATTCTCAATATTGTTTTATTGAATGCTTTATTTTAGGGATTTTTTGTTTACTAATAAAAATTATCATTGATTTTATATATAATCATTCTCCTGTGCCTATCAAAAAAACTTTTTGTTCCTCCTTTTCTGTTGTAATGTTATCATGACAAGATTATAAGTGATTTCACAGATTTCAAACAACTTCTTATTTGTTCAGGACTTGATAGGGAATAATAGAATTATACAACTGATCTTTGGATTTTTTATTTTAGATCAATATCTCCATCCCTGCTTTGGCCTGAGTTGTTTTTTCTCTGTTCTTTCTCTGGTATGCTGGGCCATCAGCCTCTTTGTACTCGTCCCTTGTGGTAAGTAGACAACCTGGGATGTTCCAAGAAAATGGGGTTCCTAAGGCTAAATTGGAAAAAAGGGCCATACTGTGCGTTGTAGAGGCAACCTGCCAGCCTATCACAAAAGGGGTGTCAGTATACAGAGGGTGTGGGTAACCAGCAATGTTATTGTTATCAGTTGCAGAATCCTCACTGTTTTCGCATCCCCGTGTAAATTATGTATAATACATAATCCCGTAATGGACCATAATCCAAATTTCATTTCAGTCATTAGACCTTCCATGTCATAAACCATAACCCCCGGGTCCACATTCCAGTAATTGGACCCCCATGTCAAAAACCATAACCCCCAGATATACATTCCAGTCATTGGACCCCCATGTCATAATCCATAACCCCCAGATATACATTCCAGTCATTGGACCCCCATGTCATAATCCATAACCCCCAGATATACATTCCAGTCATTGGACCCCCATGTCATAATCCATAACCCCCAGGTCGACATTCCAGTCACTGAACCCCCATGTCAAAAACCATAACCCCCAGATATACATTCCAGTCGTTGGACCCCCATGTCATAATCCATAACCCCCAGGTCCACAATCCAGTCATTGGACCCCCCCATGTCATAATCCATAACCCCCAGGGCCACATTCCAGTCATTGGACCCCCCATTTCAAAAACCATAATCCCCAGATATACATTCCAGTCATTGGACCCCCCATGTCAAAAACCATAACCCCCAGATATACATTCCAGTCATTGGACCCCCCATGTCAAAATTCATAACCCCCAAGTCCACATTCCAGTCATTAGACCCCCCATGTCATAATCCATAACCCCCAGATATACATTCCAGTCATTGGACCCCCCATGTCATAATCCATAACCCCCAGGTCCACATTGCAGTCATTGGACCCCCCAGGTCAAAATTCATAACTCCCGGGTAGTCATTCCAGTCATTAGCCCCCCATGTTATAATCCATACCTATAAACAACGTGGCAATTAATGATTGGGGGTTTTAGTTTAAGTTATATACCGCAATTGGATCCAGTTAAAATTCTAAATGTATTAATTACACATATGAAAAAATATCAACAATTTGAAAACACACAGTTTACATGAATTGAATATATATTATATTATTATATATTTTTTTGCAAACATTCAAATGTATTCAGGGATGTTGTCCCATAGAATACAGAGGTACACCAACACATAATATAGATCTCCCAGTAGATCCAGTAATCGGCTAATCAAGTTGGCACTAGACAAATAGTGAACCTACTACGTACACACACTATGTGGGTGTGTAAATGCCGCGAGTCAAGTATTGGACATAGTTTCCTAGGCGCAGCTTGTGGACCCGCCACGTTTCACCCAGTAAGGGCTTCCTCAGGGGTTACTGCACAATAGCGAGTTTTAACACAAATACTGGAAGCGGCCTAAACATTTATTAAACAAATAAATAATCATTTAACACTATAATGCATAAATATAGACATTATAATACATGATATTAGATTGCACAATTTACATGATAATTATAAAGGTGTAACTGTAATTACATAACGATATAATGACATAATGAGACACAAAAATGTGTCTGACCCCTGCTAGTTAATCTAGAAATGACACTCAAAAGCATGTGGCATAATGCCAACCGAAAGAATGGCGCATGCGTGTCAGTGTCCTCGCTGGGTTGGCACACATGCTCTGTATAGGATATAGGCTTTGTTATATATATATGGAATATATAGGCTGCCTTCAGGCGCCATTCATGGAGTTTCCATATATTAAACTGGAATTTCTGAGGAGGAGTTTACACAAAGTGCAATAAATAAAGGGGGAACTCATTTCAATATGTTTACCAGCATATACTTTTCTGGGACTGATTTATGAAAGCTCTCCAAGGCTGGAGAAAATACATTTTCATCAGTGAAGCTGGGTGATCCCGCAAACCTGAACGAATCTGGTTTTAGCATTGAGAACATTTGAGCAAATGAATTTTATGAAATCCATTTCAGGTTTGCTGGGTCACCCAGCTTCACAATAGCGCAAGGTAAATTTTACAGACATTATAACCCTTCCCTGACTGATAAAAATAATGAAGTATTATCTTTGGTTGAATATGGGGAGACATTAGAGTGTCAGCTCCTCTGTACAGAGACTGATAGGACTGGCTCAGTGATCTCTGTACAGCACTGCGGTATATGTCAGAGCTATATAAATGTATAATAATAATGTGTGATTGTAGGAGGACATTAGAGTGTCAGCTCCTCTGTACAGAGACTGATAGGACTGGCTCAGTGGGTATATGTCAGAGCTATATAAATGTATAATAATAGTGTGTGACTGTCAGGGGACATTAGAGTGTCAGCTCCTCTGTACAGAGAGTGATGGGACTGACCAAGACCACCCATCACTTAGATATATTATTGGATCACATGACTATAATCATGGCAGCACGGCGGCTCATAGGTTAACATTTTGGCCTTTGCAGCTCTTGGTCCCGGGTTGAAATCTCGGCCAAGACTATCTGCATGGAGTTTGCAGGTTCTCCCCGTGTTTGCGTGGGTTTTCTCCGGTTTCCTCCCATATACCAAAAACATGCAGTTAGGTTAATTGGCTTCTCCCCAAAATTGTCCCTATATGACCATGGTAGGGACATTAGATTGTGAGCTCCTTTGAGGGACAGCTGATGACATGACTTTGTACAGCGCTGCGCAATATGTTGTTGCTATATAAATACTGTGTAATAACTATAAACTATCTCTGCACAGGAAGCATACATGAAATTTGGTGGATCGTAGCCGCCGTCCTATTAGCGTTAGAAGTTGTTGTCATTGCCCCTTGTTTGATGTTTATGAGATGGAAAGGTGAGTTTATGTGATTTCTATTGGTATTATCCGATTTATATAATCTGTTGTAATAATTTGTATTCCATCTATCAATCTATCGGTCTTGTTTTATTTAATCCATCTGATGTTGATGTGTTTCAGAGAGTCCATGGAACAAAATCCTTTCCAAGATTGTTCTGATCTGCATGTGTATTGGGGCCGTGACATTTCCAATCTTCATATATACGTCATATTACTCCCATTGTAAGTATTACATCCAACAAACCCCAATCCATACTGGAGGGGTATGATGGGAGACTGATGGGACTGGCTCAGTGCTCTCTGTACAGCACTGCAGTATATGTCAGAGCTATTTAAATGTATAATAATAGTGTGTGACTGTGGGGGGACATTAGAGTGTCAGCTCCTCTGTACAGAGACTGATGGGACTGGCTCAGTGTTCTCTGTACACCACTGTGGTATATGTCAGAGCTATATAAATGTATAATAATAGTGTGGTGGACATTAGAGTGTCAGCTCCTCTGGTACACTAGTGTAATTAAACTGTGAATTTACAATGATTGAAGTCATCTTCCTCTTTCTTTGTATCAGACACGGCAGATGTCACTCACTTGGTTATCCTCCTGATCGTCTTCTTTGTGAGCTCTGTGAAGTTTGCCATCTTGTCACTATTCAGTAAGTACAGTGGGGGTAGCACTATAGTGGAGGTCTCTGGGAACGTTACAAAGGGGATCTCTTGCCAGGGTTATACACCATACCGCCATGTCATTACCGTACAAAGCTTTGTCTGGGGTAATCAGTACTCCTCCCTGATACATACACAGCTCCCCCACTTCATTCCTTTCATATCCTGCAAACACTGAAAACAACCTAATGACTCTGCCAGAAATCCAGCAAATTTCCCACTTCCTGCTCTACGCTGCCTCTTCTGCACAATGTCAGCGTTGTCACCCCGTCCCCCATTATCTGAGTAGTCCAGGAACTGGGCAGAGCCGACATCTTTTCCTGCTGTTCCCTCCAATCAGGAAAATGTTTTTTTATTTTAAGTTTAGTTCCGCTTTAAGAGTTTCTTTCTGCTTGCTATCACTTGCCAAGGCTTAGAAATAAAGGATTAGAACCTCTGCCATCTTTACTTCTGTTCATTGCCCTGTGAAGGGATTTCTACACCCGATGGTCACGGGGCAGGAAGTGACCGTAATTCTCTGCAGTTGGGACACACAATGATTTCTTTTTAATTGACAAAACAAATTGTGTTCATTATTAATATTTAATAACATTTTTTTTTCAGGTAAGTTTAAAAGCGCTGGAAACATAAATGAAAACACAAGACGGTGTGCAGAGCCATTCTTATGACAAGGGACGGGTTCCTGCGCCTTTAATACAACATTCGTTGTTGGATCAGAACCTCATATGGGTACAGCTGCTGGACTTTGTCTTCCTGCCCAGCGTTAGTCTGTGTACATACATTCACAATACATTCCAATGACAAAAGACTGAACGAGTGTTGTACATACAGCGCCATTCTGCTCTATGGAGAGGGCAGGGATGAGACGAGCTAACGGCACCCCACTGTGCTCTCTCCCCTTCACTTGCTTTACAGTCTTTCATCGATCCTGGATTCACCAGAATGGATTTATGAACGATGTGTGATATCAGCCCTGAGGCGAGAATCATCTGACATGTGTACGATCCTAAGACAAAGTGAAACGTTCCTGTTAAATTTCTGCCAGATTTTACATATTTATATTTTTTTGTTTAATTTTTTATACCAGAAATATTTATTCTCTACCATGAGATCTGACTTGAATTTTAGAGCTGGCAGAATATTGAATACAGGTTACTGAATATGTTATAATGTATATATTGTAGGACTAGCAAGGAATAGGTAAAGCAGACAGGACCCATCAATGAGCAGTTCAGTAAGGATTTATTACCCAAGGCTGTTCACACAGAAAAACACGCCAAATAAACAGAACAATAAAATAAAACCTGGCCACTTGGCCTCTAACGGACTGTTAGTTCTCTTACTATCAGTTCTGAGCAACCTACTGCTGCCCAGGACCCTAATTCCCTGGCGGTCTTTACCAAACGTCTATGTTTTGACTTTGCACTCCTCCAAGCTCACAGGCCAAGAACTAGGGGCCCAGGAAAGAGCAGGCTGGGAGTGTATATGCACAGCATAATGGCCAGGATGGGTTTCAGCTGGGATAATTTACTTCTAATCCCCCCAAGCCTCCTCTATAGCTCCCCCTCCTGGTCGAGAAGCCCATTCACCTACAGCCTGGTACTTTAGTTCCACCTTCAGGTCAGAAAGATATTTCACATATAATTGTATCTACAAATGTATCTACAAATGTATCTATCGTCCTGGATGAAACCCAGTGTTTTTGTTGGCCAGCTGTTACAATATTTATATATTGTTTTATAAATTATAATCCTGTTAAATTATATCATGGTACATTCTGTATATAATATTTTATTGTATTTAATATTTAATTATTTCAGTTGTTTTTTTTTAATAAAGTGTAATGAATGAAGATTAATAAAGAGGTCTGATGTTCTTTATGTGGTCACTGCTGAATGGAATGGTGGCTCAGTGGGTAAAACTCCCACTCAGGCAGATCTACATTCTCATATATGAATCTCATCCAATGTACTATCAGTATATTGTTGTTATGGGTTTCTCCAACATGAAAAAATAATTGTAAGGTAATTGATTTCCCCCAAAACTGGATGTAATGGCTCCACAGGGCAGAGTTCTTGACCCTCTGTGTCACCAGCCCAGTGGGTGGAGATGTGCACGGGGCGTAGAGTCTAAGTAACGGTCTTCTCCAGAGCCTGTAGAGGTGAGGATGTTGTGCGCCGAGCTGCTGCCAGGTTGTGGCCCTCGTGCCCGCCAAGGCAGGTGACTGCTAACTAGCAGGAACAAAGCATGGTTCCGGTAAGAGGGCCAGAGAATGGTCAGACAAGCAAAAGGTCAGGGTAGGCAGCGATCAGGAATAGTCAGGAAACAAGCCGGAAGGTACATTAATAAGTCAGGAACCGGAGGAACCAAAAGGATCTCCTTGTGCCGGCAACTTACTGTTGCCAGTCACTTAGGGGAAAGCCATGCGATGGATGAGGCCATGTGACCTGCAGACATTCTAACACACCACCAGAGGGAGTAAAAGAGAGGAGGCAGCTCAGGTGCTGTTTGCATGTTTGCCAACAGATGGAGTGCTGGTGACCAGACAGTATCAGATGTTGTTCACATGCCTGCCAGCAGATGGAGTGTATCTGCCGAATGCTCTAGTCCTCTGAGGCAAAGGGGCAGCTGACAGGGAGTCATACGACCTGGACCAGGAAGTAAGTAGAGACTGGGCAGAGCTGGTGCTGGCAGGAGGGCAAGGTGGGTGACAATAAGGAGGGTACAGATCCATGCAGGTCCAGGGTCTGTGAAAAATAGCAGCACTATGGTAGCAGAAGTGCCTTGGCAATGGTCATGTGATCCCTGCCGGAGGCAATGATTGTCCATGTCCTGTGACCATCACACATAGTGTGTGAAAATATTTCCAAAGGAAGGAATTGGGTTCATCAAGGACATTGGATGGTAGTTGGTGATGGATGCATTATCTTTGTCTGGCAGATAAGAACAAGATTAGAATCTGCTTGTAAATGTGATACATTTTTATAAAGAATTAAAGTAAAATAATGGGCGAGGGGCCGGATTCTGATTTTTCTATAATAGGAGTTGAAGAAACCACCCAGACATTATTTGTTTTCAGGTATTTCAGAACCTGTGGGAGATTCCTCCATTGTAATGGGGTTATCAAGAAATTTGTAGAAGAATGTGGCAGTGAAATTATGATATATATTATATTATATTATTATTTCTAAAGGCAATAGCCGCCTCATGTAAATACGGTTAGCCTATGCTAAAACTCACCCAGATTGTTATTATTATTATGATTAATAATAAACAGGATTTATATAGCACCAACATGGTACACAGCGCTGTACATTAAATAGCGGTTGCAAATGACAGAGAGCTACTAGCAGTGACACAGGGGAGGACCCTGGCCAGAAGAGCTTACAATCTAGGAGATAGGTTAGTCTTAGGTTTTGAGTAACTCTACCTGCTTTTAATTCAATTTTGGATAAGTTATGAAACTTCATTTTAGGGTTGACTTCATGCACTAATAGTTTTCCAGGTTTTAACTTTGTGAGCTGACCATCTAATAGACTTTTCAGCCCCGGTAGTTAGGTATAAGTTAGTTTCAGTGCGTAAAGTTTCAATCTGTAGCTGAAGGTCGACATTTGGGTTATTTTTATGCTGTAATAAAATAACATGATGAAGAGGAGAATTAAGACCCTAAATATTCTGAGAAATCAGGGTAAAGGTTTGCTTACCATGACCATAGGGTCAGGGGTCCATTGCAGTGTGTGTGGATGAAGCGAGGGCGGACGAGTAGGGACAGAGAAGAGAAGAGCCCCAAGCATAATAACCAGAAACTATTACAATAACCTTGTTTAGTACCCTGAGAAATCCCAGCTGGATGGGGACGAGGAACATGTCTTGTGCTAGATATCTCCAGTCGTAGGTTAACTACAAAGAAGGAAACATATCTTGTTATCTGCTAATGGAGAGAGGAGCCCAAGGAAGCAAAAGGCAACTATGCTTGGGGGAGCAATAATAAAATCCTTCGCCAAGAGTCCCAGGCTGGAGGACATTTGTGAAAAATGTTTCCTTAAGAGGTATTTGTAACATAAGCAGAACAATTGTCGGGGACATCTCATCTGGTATTAAACTGCATAGCTTTAGCCGAGAGGAGCCGGATTGCCGTCTGCTGACGGAGAAGAAGAAGAAGGTGATCCCAGTAATAAATCCAAAACCAGGAACATTTTTTCCCAATGGCAAAAGAATAAGTTGATCCATTTTACTGGAATATCAGGTGAAAGAGGAAAGCCCATATTTGATTTGTTTCCCTTGTAAGATCTGTAGCAGTGTTTTAGGGATCTTCTACATTGAATTGCCAGAGGAGAGAGATCAGAGAAAACTTGGACCTGTTAGCGTTCCATAGAGAGTTCACATTGCATGCTGGCTGTACACATCACAGCCTCTTTGGAGGATTAGTAATGGAATTCACAATTACATCTGTTCTGCCTCTTCAGACTAAACCCTACAGTGTGATCTCTGTAACTTACAGTTGTGATGAGATGGCTGTAACTGCAGTCTTTGGTGAATTGGCTGACTGTGACTCAATCCAAAGGACACCTTGTAGATCTTGAAGAAGTTTATTCCAAACTGTGCAGATCATACACCGATGAACAGATGGATAGGTCAAAAAATCATGCTGTGAGCAGCTAACAGGAGCATGCAACTGAGATGAGGGTAGATGACAGAATGAAGAAGAGGGGAGGAGACAAGAGACTGAGCAGAAGCTAGGGGAAGAGAGAAGGGACACACATAATGAAAGGCAAACCATGCATGTGTAACATGACAACATCCCTGGGGGGTTGTGTCTTTTAGATATAGTGAGAGTCTTATGGACCCCGTTAACTTCCAAGTAAGTGTCCGGACACTTGGCCAATAAAATGCACGCAAAACATTTAGTAACATCCTCCAGATCCTGAACAGACTCAGACCCTGGATGCAAAAATTATTTTGTCTGGAAAAGTTTTGAAGATCATCCAATTTCAATATTAGTGAAACTGCATATCTAGGGCAAACACATACAATGGTGCCACCGAGCTTCTGTTCTATTGTATCCACAGAAAATCTGGGCCCTGAAGATCTTCTTTTGTGCAAACAGTGAAGGATTTTCATATGAGTGCCAACGTGCATTAGCTGAATCCAGCACAGGATATCATTGGGATCTATTAATAAAGCTTATATCTTGCTTGGATAGCGGGGGAGAGTGGTCACAAGAAGCTGATGCAGTGACTTTGGTTCTGGTGGGCTGCTAATTATGAATAAACCCCCTTATCTCTGCATTGGCTACTTCCAGAGAAATGTCATTTGTAGGTCAGATAGCCAAAGGGGGAGATGCATGTACTCTTCATTTTTACCAACATCTCCCAGTTCCAAGGAAATTGGTATTGCACAGCTTATGTATGGTAGGTATCATTTTTTTATCTTGTGCTGCTACAATGATGAAAAATGTACACGTATCGAGACACAAGTGTATTGATGAGATCTATTAATGGAGGAAAGCTGATATCTTGCTTGGCTAGCGGGGGAGAGCGGTCACCAGAAGCTGATGCTGTGACTTCCATTCTGGGCTGAGAATCTGGCATGCTGGGGCTGAAGTCTGCAGCACATGGGCAAATTGGAGGAGCCCTAGTACTGACCTAGCAATCCCTTTATACTACTCTAAACATGGGAACTCTATGAGGCTTGAGGGGATCCCTGGTCAATGCCATCATAGTAGAGCTGGGACCTAGTGCCATGGTACTGCTGCTTAGATCCATCATGGGGGGAAGGTGTAGTTGCTTGTCTATTCTGCCTGAGAAGTAGCTGGGTACTGCCTGGCTTAATGTGTCCACCATCAACGTCCACGCATGCACACCCAAAAGAGAGTTTTTATCTTTTTTTCACATGCTGTGCAGGCCAATACTGTACAATCAATAAACAGAGATGGCACAGAACTGTATGCACAACATCTGCTGCATGTCATAAGAACTTTAATTACAAAAATAAAACCATAATCATGCCATGGTATGGTATCCATGCCTGGCCTTCCGGCCCATTTTATTAGGGAGAATTTAATTTACAAGGCGATTATAAACAGGACATTTAAAGTAGGAAAGGTCTAAACAGAAGACCACCAAGACAAGATAAAATAGCATATGCAACATATACAGAAGTGATATTATTATGACAAAAGTGCAATAATGAAAATATGAAGTATTCATACATAAGACACAAAGAAAACTAAAACACAAGACCCAACAAGTAAAATGATCTCAACAATAAAATTCACATGATTTTTAGGAGATAGACTACATTTAAGACAGAATAAATATATTTAATTAGAATAAATAATCTTTAATAAGATTTAATAAGAAAACGTACAGTATCATGTGTAGGTATAACAATGAAAACCTTACATTTTTGAGGTATCTGTAAGGATAACATAAAGAAACAAGAGTCATATGTTTAATAAAGTGAATTAGCAAATTTGTGGTAGGAGCACGCAATGTTCATATAACTGGAGATGGTGGGAAAACAGGTAAAAGGTGGGAAAAATGGGAAAAAGAAAGGATAAAAGGGGATAAAGAAGTAGGAGAAAGAGTGAGGAAATGACGGGAAGAAAGGAGGAAAAAAAAGAGCAACATAAATTGCGAGAACACGAGATATATGATTACAGGGACAGAGAAGGTGACTGCAGGAAAGTTGTCGAAGTGTTTGTATTTATTCTAGAGGGCCAGAAATGTATCATAAGATTCCAATAAAATGCTATTCAACTTTTTTATTCAACCATGATAACCCCTAGGCGAGCAGCCCGAGCATGTAGCGGAGCATACCATAGATCAGGAGTAGTTTGTATGACTAGTTTGGAAATTTGATTATAAATAAAAGACCAGTAGAGTTTTATTTTGGGGCCAGACCACTATATGTGCAGCATATCACCTGCAGTATCCACAAAACTGCTTGAAGTGAAGGTCTGCAAAGGGGCCGAATATTGGATCATTAGATACCATGAGTATGGATATTATTGGAAGATATATTGGACCAGAATACCTTCCACCTCTCAGAGGATAATGTTCTACCTGAATCTCTTTCCCAATTGTTAATATAGGGTAGAAAGGTAGCTGTTGTATGAGAAGGGTATAGGTGGTACAAAGAGGGGTAAGAAACCAAATTACAAATTTAAAGTGCGTATGTGTATAGAGCAGAAGTAATCTGAATGCACGAAAGGGAAGAATAATGGCATCATTCTGAATCCAGAAGGTCACAAGGCAATAGCGGACCTGAGTGGAGAAATGGAAGTAGTGGACAGGTTACCTGTAAGTGAGTAAGGAGAGCTTGTCAATTTGTCATGGTGCTGAGGTCCATCAGGATCTGATAGCAGTATCCCTGAAACCGAAGGTCCCCCCAGTTATAGGCAGCTTATAGAATTAATTCTTTGGTGCCATAGAAGTTAGGTTTAGGATTACCATTGCAGGGCCTTCTGTCAGAGCCTGATGTACACAATTCCAACAATGCCGTGACAGTAGATGCTAAGTCTTCAACAGATTCATGGATGCCCCTATCTCTAATATTTCCCCCTAAGTGCTCTGTTTTTAGCATCTCCAAGGTGAAGAAGGATGGAACCCAAACAATTTCCAACAGTGGTAAATTGTTGCTCGTGTGTGTTGACTAAGGAGACATGGTAATCTGTTTTGTGGCCGAGGTTGTATGGTTGAGTACCTTGATCTCTTATATATTTGGTAAATTGTGGAGCTTACTGGGCCCCGTTTGTAACACAAGTCTATATGTGTTCAGGAGAGCCTGTAATTCATTATGTAAAGCCAAGTTCATATCCACTAAACTGTCATTAGAGTAGCAATCAAAAATGTAATGGCCTGAAAAAGATGAGCCAGAATTACCTCTGGAGAAAGCCGCAGCCATATTGGTTTCCCTTGGTGGGGGGGTTTTGAGGAGTTTAAGACTATTCTGCAATCCCGGCATTTAGCAGGCAGCAATGAGAGTCCAAGGCTGTCAGGAGAGCAATACAATTCGATAGACAAGCAGAGGTAGGTGTTCTGAATGAGATATTGTGGTGCCCGAACATTGAATCTGATCAATCTGTCCGAAGAGACAATCCTGGACTGTCCGCCATCTTGGATGTGCATGCACTTCCCACTTGCAAGTCTAAAGTGTCAAGTTGGGACATCTGTAGGAACAAAACCCATTTAGTTACCAAAGGGATCTGAGAAAGACTTTCTGGAGATGCTATTGTTGGTAAATGTTTGACAAGGGTTGACATGGGGGGTAAAATTTTATTGATATGATGATGAAAAACTTAGAGATAATAGGAAGCTTTTTAAGTGAGCATATTAAAGCATGTGGTAAGATGGAAGATCAAAATTACAACTAAGATTATCAAAGAGAAGTAAAGTACCATTGCCATCGAGCAGCTCAGTCAGTTGGCTCATTACCCGGTCCTTCAGGTGTATGCCCTAAACTTATAATAGGTGTAGTTTGGCTTGGCATACCTGGGGACAGCACCAAGTTTAACAAGATTTCCACAACTCCCACCATACTATCAGAGAGTCTCATGATACAATATTTTTCTTAAGAACCTCTGATATATATGCAAAACATTTTGAATGTAAAAAAAACCCAGTGGTGACCATAATCCTGTTACTCAGGTCAGTTCTGGAAATCTGTGTAAAGGAGGTCCCATGCAACCGGTCCCTAATGTATGTAAGTAAGCAGGCAAAATTATACCTGCAAATGTCTGGGATATTAGAACCTGATCGATGTTTGACCTGAAACCTTTGATTACACTAGGTTTTTTCCCAAAGCACTCCTAGACACAAATATTTATAACAAGGTGATATGATGAGATGCAAAACGGAATGACTAGGCACCAAAGCTGATAACATCCTGCAGCCAGAATGAACCCTGACGTGAAATCTCATTCGAGAAGTGAATAGTAGTATTGCCAGTTGACGGTTAAGCATTTCACCACCAATCTCCCTCAGGTTGCAATAAACTTTTATACAACCTCTTCCCCAGGTGTGCACAGCACAAGGTGTTGGCCTGACCGATACCTACATGGGAATTAATGTGACTTTGCTTAGCATGGAAACAGAGGTATCCACCATTATTTTAGACATTTATTTTTTAGTAAATGCCTTCTGTACGGGAGAAGGACAATGATTTGACAAGGTGAATGCCCATGTACAAAGCGTTCCCTCTTTGCAAATGAGCTTATCTAATGAATATGACATACATGGAATACTTAGGTTTGTGTGCCATAAGGCAATAGATTGGGTTAGGGAGAGAGGACGCTTTGCAGGGGAGCATGGAGTAAGTTAGAGAATGTTCAATGCAAGAAACAGAATCCAAGGATGGGATATCACCTACACACTAGGGAAAACCACACAGACATAATGGCAAGGCTGAATACAGCTACAAGTCACAAAGTTATCTGACTGCATGGAAAGAGATTTCAAGCAGGACAAGTGGTTCCAGACAAGAAAACAGGCAACTTAAAATATAGCCAGGCAAGCAAACATGAAAGGCTCATTGGGCCCAACTTAATAAAACTCTCCAAGACTGGAGAATACAGACTTAGGAGAACTGTGGGGATCCATCCAATCTGTAATGGATCTAGTCCAGGACTAAAATCATTAGCCAACTAATAGAAAATGATTTTTAATAAAGCCATTCCAATTGACATTGCCATTGATGGATCACCCAGGTTAGCCCATGACAGTATATCTTCTCCAGGCATGGAGCGTTTTTATGAATCGGGCCCATTGTGCTTTACAGTCTACTTCCCCGCATTATTTCCATTCTTCATGGAAGACTTGCAGATGCTAGTATGTGGCAGCAGTTGCTCTGGATTTGGTAATCTATATTTGTAATATTTGACAAAAGTCCGTTGGTTCAACAGAGAGCCATGTGAGGAGAGTCATAGGCTCAGGGGTGAATTTCTGTACATGCACATTCACACACACCAATTACTATACAGTATAGATAAATGTTTTCCATACTTACCTTCATATCAGAAAGACACCATTATGCAGGAAAAAGAACATTAGAATAGCAAAAATAATACAAATTTGATTTCCTCCAGACTCTGTGAAATGAATCGGAAAAGGACATTGAGGTTATACTTATCCCCTTATCATTATAATGAATAGCAGAAAAGTAAAGGAAAAAAGTAGACATCACAGATCAGTGTTTCTCAAATGTTTTAACTAGTGTTGGTGTTCCAACTCGGGTTGTCCTTATATTTGACCCGCATATGGCTGTTTGAATTCGGATAGACCCAACCCGAAAAACACGGGATTCAACTTTGCAAATTCGTGTGTAAAAAATGTGATAATAAAAGAGGCTTTAAAGTAATTTTAAGTAATATTAATTGTTATTTATTAATATAATAATATAAATAAAATATAATATAATAATATATAATAATATAAAAATAATATTAAATATTAATAATATTATTTATTGAATGTGTGTGATTTGTGTAACTAACTTTTATTTTTTTACAGGTTATCCCACAATGGCAGGATGATTACTATGAATCCTCCTGTCAGTGTGGGATCCCCGGGCACTAGAGGCTAAATGGGAACAAGTTTCCCCATTTATTCACCTCTAGTGCTCTGTGATTGGCTGAGGATAGGTAAACCCTGATGACAGCTCAAGCGTCATCAGGATTTCCCTTTCCCCAGCCAATTACAGAGCAATAGAGGTGAATAAATGGGGAAACTTGTTCCCATTTAGCCTCTAGTGCCCGGGGATCCCATGGGACTCCTGTGTTCTTGAATAGAGAATCTCTATCCAAGAACACATACTATAGTTATGCTAGGGGTGCAAGAGAAATCAGGGGAGCGGAGTAGTTAGCTCTGCTCCCGATTGCTCTTGCAGCTCTGCACAGTCCTGAAAAATAATCCGAATTTTCCCCTCATTGACTTTAATAGTGTTCGAATTAGACGTTTGATGACCCGAACAATATCTCCCCTATTCGATGGAATAGCTGTCGAATGGAATAGTGAGATATTCGACCAACACTTCAGGAGCCTCGACTTTAATTACTATATCCACAGCTCATAGTATATTAGTGTGGGTCAGTGAGAAGAATGCCTTTGCTGACCTTTGGGAAGGCTGCCACAGATGGCCAAAAATATCTTAGGGATCAGTTGAACTGACCAGAGAGAAACAAACTGCTCATTACTCAAGGAAGCCCTAGGAACCCTAGAGCCAGTATATCTTAATATAATATCATTTATCTGGTTTGTTGGATCACTAAGGTTCTCCCATGAACCCATTTACTCATCTAGCTATACTAACAAAACTTTGGTGCACTGTACTCCATATAAACAGACTGGAGGTGTCAGTGAGTATTGGCAGTGACATTGTGTGGCCATGTGTCTCACCTGGGGTATTAGAAATTGTTATAGATTTACTATCCTCAGACCACGCGTCATTTACAGTACAGATCAGAGCCACCTTCTTTTTTGGTCTGGGTGCAATGAATTTCTGTTCAGTAGACAAGATTTCGTTTCCCAACTTTTGTCGCCATTTGTAGGTCACATTAGGTGTGGAGGATGTACAATGCAAGGAAATCTCCTCCTTCGTACTCTGGTCTATGATAATGGGTTTTGAAACCCGATCTGTAAGAAAACAACATGACGTCAGATATTATTCTGAAAATCAAAGGCCCATTTTAATAAAATGAGAAAAGAATAGTTCACAATAACCAATCACAAAGCAGTTTCAGGGAAAATGCTGGGCCAGACATTGAGTGAGCAGAGAAGGACCAATGGGAAGCTTAGAGGGGCTCACAATTACTTTCTTGTTTGAAAAGTGTGTGATAGATAGGGAATTGTGATCCCAAGCCCACTACAGAATAAGCTCTCTTTGGGGAAGTAAGGAGAAATCTTTGTCTAGGAATAAACAGACAGGCAGGAGGCAAGTTATAAACACATTTATTTTTTAAGGTGAAATTGGGTATTTGCCCATTGATGTCTACCCTTGGATTGAGTTTAAAACTTCCCCAACCAAGAGAGAGACACTTCAGTAGGTTTAAGGAAGCCAAAGTATAAGTTCTTTCCCAGATAGACATCTTAGCAAACACATACCTACCCAAAGGTCTACAGGCCCAAGAAGAAAGAAGGCAAAATGTTGTTAAAATGTAACCAAAACCATGTCAAAACACAAGAAGGGACTTTTAAGGCCCTTAAAGAAAAAAACATAACTTTTAATTCTAAATTTAAAATTGATACAATTTACAATTACATATAAAAGACATTTTGACACAATAGCAGTCTGATTAAATTTTGACGCATTTCGCGGAAGTATCCACTTCCTCAGGAAACAATTGCCGAGACCTAATAAATACAATTAATATATATTTCAAAAAGCAATACTATCATCTTCAAATTTGTACAATTATCTCAAAATAGATACATTTTTTTGAAATTTCTCAATTTCCACTTAATGTGGACATTTCCTCCTACCAAATATTGCGCAGACTCATCAAGCGGGGGGTGGGGGGGGGGGGGGATAGAGGGAGCAGCCCTCAATGTAACAACTCCAGACCTGTGGGGGGCACATCGAAAATTAATAAGACTGCTATTGTGTCAAAATATGTTTCTTATATGTCATTTTAAACTGTATGAATTTTAAATTTGGAATAAAAAATTATGTTTTGCTGCTTAAATATGTTTAAGTGCCTTAAAAATCCCTTCTTGTGTTTTTAAGATGGTTTTAGGTATAATAAATTGGGATGTATAATAAATAATAAATTATTATTATTTATTATTAATAATAATAATAATAATAATAATAATGTGGCACATGATATATAAGTGAATACGTTTGTTTACCATTTGCCTGACCAATAGATGATACTTTGTGGTTGTTAACATGTAGTGGATAACCTCTTGATCTACGCTTCGGGGTTGGGACTATGCAGTCATGGAATACCAGTAGTTGAAGTACACAAGAAGCTGACCAGATTTAAAGTGCGTTTCTTGGAGGAATATAATGATTGTCCTGCTTTGTTCCTACCATATTGTACCTGTGGCCACTTGGAGGGGCATATAAAATCCTTGGCATTCAGTGCGCACACCTTCAATTGAAGCCCACCCACAGGGGAACCAATCATGACCGATGGGAGAGTTCTTAGAGAGAAGAAAAGGAAAAGAACCCCTAGCAATATCTGGAGGAACCCTAGGGTTCCATTAAAATCTGCTCAAGAAACACTGGAGAAGAAAACCTGCAATATAAACACATCATAGCAGACCTGGAACAGGTTTCCTAAAATCATTTGCTAATACTTGGCAGATATATTCAATCCTTGACCAGATCAATTCCAGGTTTACTGGATCAATCAGGTTCTCCCATGATAGTCCATTTTCTCTAGTCTTAGACAGCTTTAATAAATCAGGCCCATAAAGTGCACAACAATGATGACACTGTACTAATCCAAATACCAGAGATATCAGATGTCAGTTGTTTGAAAATCCCTTTCCATACTGCCAACGTTTCAGGACGCAGTGGTCGTCTTTATCAAGGCTACAAACTGAACACTCCGCAAACAAAAACGTGTTAACAATTAGAAACATCTTAATTTGAAATGGTAATGGAATTCCCCAACTAAGGGAACTCCCAAAATCACCATCTCTATACCACAAACTTCAGGGTTTTCTGATGCTGAATACATCAACGTTGGATTTTCAATATTTCCAGTTATTTCAGGTCTTTGGAAGATTCACAAAGTGTTTAATCCTGTGTTTTTCAATCTCATTGTATCTAGGGGTGCTAATAACATTTCTGTAGATTCCTCACTCATTTCCTTTATTGAGGATACAAGGCATTCTTTATGCAGGCTTAATTCAATTGAAAGACATCCGTTCCTTGTGCACCAACATTCCTAATGCAGAAAGTCTGACAGCAGTGAGATGATTCCTCTGAAATCACAATTTAATCATTCTTGAATGTGGGTGTGATGACATAATACAACAGTCGTCAAAGTAAAATTCTACTTTTTTAACATCGGGGAACCTTTTAAATAACTTTCAATTCTTTGGAGATCCCCTTCTTTAATTCCTATATCCACAGCTCACAGTATATTAGTGTGGTGGTCAGTGGGAAGAATTCCTCTTACATTGCTGGCCATTGGGAAGAATGTCACCCTTACAGACCCTTGCAAGAAGATCATTGGTGTCATATACACTGACCTGAGAGATTCAAACAGCTCAACGCTCAAGGAACCCCTAGCGCCCTCTGGAGGAACCCCATGGTTCCATGAAACTTTGGTTGAGAAACATTGGTATGTATTCATAGGACCTTTTTCACAGCCTGTTATGTTCTTGTTGCTCTATGTTTGGCTTGAGTAGAAAATACATTCCCTGATCATTTTCAGTTTTTGGGGTCCCTTCTGGATCCCGGGAGTGCACACCTTTCCCGTTTTAAAATAGCAGCAGGGATAGACATGTACTACTCACCGTTCACAGGGGGGAACAGAAATATAATTTTGTATCATTAGGGACCCTTGAGGCTCTGTAGAGGGATGGTAATTTAGGAAGTGACCTTAAGTCTATTATTGTATTGGGAAGTATATATTTAGGTAGAAGTTTTCGTTGGATGTTCATTGTTCTGTTGATCAGCCTTGGAAGATCTCAGTATTATTGTGCAAGTCTGATGTCACAAACCAGAGAGAAGCAGAACTTACCGCTCACAGATAATTCCACTCTTTTATCTCCATGATTTTTTTTATTGGCAGCTCGGCAGTAATAAACCCCCTGATCCTCCACGGTGACTCCCGTCAGGGTCAGTTCCAGGTTCCCCTGTGAGATGTTTCCTGACAGATCTGCCCGTCCTCTAAATTGGGAAGCTTGTATGGAGAAATCATTCTGACTATTCCAGAACTTGAAAACCTGCAAAAACTTTCCAATTTTTTCTTCTTTCGCCCAGACTACTGCCAGGCTTTCTAATCCTTGTATAAAAGGGAACTGACATGGAAGATGAGCATCTTCATTGATAAAAGAGTTTATTCTGACCTCACCTGAAGGAGAAAAAAAAATTCCAATAAAGTTTTTGGGAAAGGTAATTTGGTATTTAGACAAGCAACACCTAGTAGTCACATTTCAGCCACCCTTTGCTATCTCCAAATTAAATGGTGGTGGTATATCACAGTGATGCTACTAAGATAATTTCAGTGCTAACCCTCAAATATATAGAAAAGTCATAAAACAAAAGAGAGAAATTGAGCAGGGTTTTAGGCACAAACAGTGTATTTACATCACAAAAATGGTGAAACATAACATACAAAAAAGGCCACTATACAATCTAGTGGTCTATAGGAAAATAATTAGAGCCCTAGAGGGCAATGGATACAGAGAATTTTAAAATTTAGTTTGGACCACAATAATTTCTTGTGGTCTCACTTAGGCCCCAGAGGGCACTAGACATGCAGCAACTCATCAGGCATCTAAATTTACTTGCCATGTACAATTTTTGACCATAGAGTCATGTTGCTAGTAGTACCCGACGCGTTTTGCCAAATAGCTATCACCCAACCAATCACCTCTTGGCCACTCTATCCAGATACCATCTGACCACCTTATCCTCCCGCTTCCACCGCGTATAGAACTTACTGACTCCCCTCACCTCTTGTTTATCCCCTTACATTGTAAGCATGGAAGGGCAAGGCTTTCTCGTAGTGTTTCCAGTACTGTTGTATATATATCTATCTACCATTTCTATGTATTAAATACTAGGTGAGATGTTTGCTGCTTTCCGCCTGTAACCCCCTCACATACAACTTTCCAAAATCTTAGAAAATCTTGCATATATAAAATAAGGAACATCTAAATACACTTTGCAGGGTGTTTACCCAACTGGGTATTGCCTGTCTGTGTTTTGAAACCCCGGAGAAGAGAAATATCATCATCCTTTATGTAGCTAAGTGCCAGAAGAAGTCTGAAGGATCTTTAATACCCAACACCCCAACATGGGTTCCTTGGTATATGCAGTGCAGTTCAGTAAGGAATGCAAACACTGGAAAGACCAAACAATCTCACATTAAATAGCTGGCCAACACAGGAAGGAGAAATGCAGGTCAGGATTCCGCAGTCTTCCTACATCTTAAGTTGTGGCTTAACTTTGCATTCTTGCTGAGGATCATTCAGTCCTGCCATTCCCGGGATACTACACTGAGCTTTGCATGCACAAAACGTATCAGTTATAATGTAAGGAGGGTCCTAGCTAAAAAAAGACATTTGGGACCCATTGCATTTGATGTACCTTCTCCACCCGCACCCTAATCACAATATCAAAAGATGCTTCCATTGCCTATATGTCAAAAAGTCAAACAATATGGGTTGAAAACCTAAAGTCATGAGTTATACAAAGAATGTATACATAAAGCAAAACAATTACCCATCATAAAGAATCAATAACTATTGAATAGTTGAAACTATGTATTAAAATATTGTATTGGTAGAAAAGGGGTTTGGAAATGATTACGTGAACAGCTGAGTGGCACAACTGAGCTGAATGATAGAAAAATCTGAAAGCAGTCACACATCACTGCAGCTTTCTGCCTGTGTCAGAACAAGAAATAAGAATGAGAAGCTGAGAAACTGAATACCAGCACTGTAACGTTTCCTATAATGGAAATAGGAGATATCTGACAAAATACAGCATACCTATAAAACTAGGTGGAGTTAACAAAGTCTGGTGCTAAAACGCTGTACACACAGTCATAGAAAAAAAACATATAACATCATCCCATAATGAGCCAATTAAATCTTCTGATGAACACCAAGACATGCTATATTCACTGTGTTGTTATTTATTTAGCAAGGATTAATGGCTTGTTCAGGTTTTTGCAAGTGTTATTGAGCAGTTTTACCCACAACATCGGCCATGTGGTGGGGTAGAGGCCCTCTTTCCTAAAGACGACCCTTGGTAAGGGGGAATGGTTTTTCCAAAAGGGATAGTGCCACACGCTATTTTTCCCCTTTCGTTTTGGGACAACCATATAACTGAGGGCCTTTTTTTAGATAGGAGAAAGGGCACACTTGCTCTTTGCTCCATTTCCTATCCAGGAAGGTCCCAGACCTTTTAAATGCGTCTAGTTTCAGTATTAGAAGGCCACATTTGCAAGTGCCTGCAAAAAAACAGGTACAGATGTTCCTCGCTTAATGATCACGTTCCTTTCATGCTAGTTAAATAAGTTGTTTGTTAAGCGAGGAGCATAGGAAAGACAGGCGTGCAGGGGATCATGCAGGAATCAGGAGAAAGAAGACAGCTAGGGCCTGGAAGAGGAGATGATTATTATTATTGGACTTCTTGCATCCACATGTTGTGAGCCCCTTGCAGTCATTGGGTCGACCATGAACTTTTCAGCACACCAAAGTATTCTAGAATCAAGTTTGAGACCATCTGTGTGACAGCTAAAGCTTGGTCGAAGCAGCAGAACAATGATCCCAAGCACACCAACAAATCAAAATGGCTCAAAAAGAATCAAGATGCTGCAATGGCCCAATCAAAGCCCAGACTTTAACCCGATCTAAATGCTCTTGTAGGACCTCACGAGAGCTGTGCATAAGCAAACGCCTGCAGACCTCAAAGACCTGAAGCAATGTTGTTAAACAAAAGTGGGCCACAATATCTCCACAATAATGTGGGAGACTGATAAAGTCATTAGGAAAAATATGAAGCAACACAGCACATTACAGCAACTACTTAAAAATTCCATGAAAAAAGTAAGACCGTTTTAATGCATTAAAGGCCTTGTCTTTCCCCTATAAATTAATGGACCTATTTGCTCAATGCTTATCCCACTTAACTTTCCTTAAGTTGTCCCTTGGAGAGAAGATTGATTTCTTCTCTCCAAGATCAATGAGTATTGACCCTTTTGTATCATATCCACTAGTATAGAAACAGTGAAATGCACATTCACTATTAAACATTGGCATATAATGCCAGCTGATATGTATAAATATGCCATAGACCAGTGGTCACCAACTTTTTCGGGCCCACAGACCACTAAATTTACCGGGTCCAGAACGCACATGTGCGGGGAGCTGTGTGTCACTCAAAGGGGAAGAAACTTCCCCCATACTGACGTCATGATGCCAGAAGCTGCCCACTCAGACTCAGACCTGCAATGGGAGAATGGGTGAGTTATGTCGAGAGACACACCCCGGCCCACTTCCCTAAGCCTGCAATCCGTACGGGGGACATGGTCCCTAGCTGGTGCACCCTCCCAGCGGGGTCCTTCTCCTGACCCAGCTTGGGGTGCACCGGCCAGGGCAGCACACCACTGGTTGGGGACCTCTGCCACGGACCATAGAACATCAGTTAAGTGCTCAGCTTCAAGCTCTTTCTGGTTCCGAGACATCAAACTGCGGGCATAGCAGTCAATCAATAACAAGGGGTAGCTTAAAAGGAAAAGGGAGCTTGCAAGATGGAGGGAGAGGGTAGGTATCTCTCTGTTGGATGCCCTGTTATTGTAGAGGGGGAAGCTACTAGAGACCTCCATTTTTAGCTAACTATAGGCAAAGCTGTATACAATTTGCTTACCTAGCATTGAACAAAAATGGCAGAAAATACCAATGTTTACTTACCTTTAGAAAATTGTTCTGTCTCTTCCCCTCCCTCTGACATAACCAGAGCCCAGTGCCTGCTTTTATTCTTTCTTCTCAGTAGGTAACCTTAACCCACCCCCACTGTACATATGGAAAATATCATAGTAGAGGTATACTATGGGTATATACATATACTCTATGGCACACAGGGGGCGCTCAGCTTTCCATACTCACCCATACATCTGTAGCCCAACAGTAGGAGGAGCAGAGAGTTGCAGGGGAAAGTTCTGTTGGGGTCCGGTGTGCTGATCTTCAGCCACAACATCTCCACAGAATGTACAGGTCACGTCACCGGAGAATCTGTCAACAGATGATACAAAGCATTGGTTTTATATACAGTCAATAAGTATTGAACACGTCAATGTTTTCTCAGTGAATATATTTTTAATTGACATGAAGTTTACACTAGATGTCAGTTACAGCACAATGCTAAAAATAAAATGATGGTGGACATTTCAGCAAGACAATGATCACACGCAGCCAAAGAAACTCCCAACAAAAACGCTGGTAGAATAGCTCAGTCACCAGACTTGAATCTAATGAAAAAATATAGAACTGAAGATCAGAGTTCATGTAAGAGGCCCTGGAACCTCAAAGATTTGAAGACAGTTTATATTTTCTACTTACTCCCTAGCGGTAACCCCCAGTGTGACTTGGGGTAGAAAAAACTTGCTGAAAGCGGTAACCCCGAGTCACACTCGGGGTAAGTAAACCTATGGGAGGTAATAGTAAATACAGCACTTACCTGATCCGCCAGCGTCCCACGCCGCCCATCGCCACGATCTCCTTCTTTTTCCTTCTTCCTCCAGCCGGCTTCTGCACCCCGTGAGTCACCAGGGAGTTCCCGGTGACGTCCGTGCGTGTGTACATTGGCGGCGGGGTGGGGCAGGAAATTCAAAATCCATTTGTATTGTATTCAATACAAAATAACTATTGAATTCAATACGTTGGATTTATATGTGTAAAAGCAGTACATTGTTTTCAAGAACATTTATTTTACAGTATATATATTAGTATGAGTATATTTTGTATAGATTATATAGATAGAGATTTTTTAATGTATTCAATTTATTATTTTTACATGATTTTATGTTTCAAACTTTATTATACTCATATTATTATATTATACTGTAAAATAAATTTTCATGAAAAACAACGTACCGCTTTTAGACATAAAAAAACGAAAAGAAATAAACCTCTAGGGAAGTTAAATACATTTCAGTAAGCGTTTTAAATACTTAATCCCTGTACATGACTGTGATAGGGCAGGCCCGCAGGCCGTGCCCCACTCACACCTCCCCCCACCCCACCTCTTTACCCCAAACACACACTGAGACAACAACTTGGTTAAATGGCCCCTTTGGGCCGTTTATTAACAAATAACTTAAAATTTAACTCTTTTAATAAATAACCATAAATAACAATATATAAACACATAATCAACAAATAATAACAAATAACTGTAACCAATACATTCATAAAACATCCTTTCCTAAACACACCCCCTGGTTACTGGTCCTCGAAGGCCCCACTATTGTAACCCCTTGCACCTAATGGGTCTGCACCGCCCTGATATGTAATGCTCCCAGCCGCACCTCAAGCTCGGGAACGATACCAGCAGCACTCGCAGCCCTACCACAAAACAATTTAACACTCCCAACAACAACCTTACCGAGGGTCCCATACCATAGATGAGACCCTCACCCCCACTGAAACCGTCCAATACATCACCTTCCCTCAAGGACCTCACCGAAACACCTAAAAAAAGGGCGGGTGGGTGGGAAAAACTTCTTTCCTTCTTTCTGTCAAGCTGAAAAAGAGCCTCCCTTTCCGGCTCACCCCCCTTTTCACTTCTCTTCTCCTTCCCCCCTGCATGTTGTCACTTTGCATACAAATGGAGCAACTCCCCTCCTCTTCTCTGTGCTAACTCCTAACCCTTCCCCTACCCGCTCCCATCCCTTCCTAGTCATGCAGGCCCTTCACTGATTTTCACTTTTTTCACTTTGTTTCCTGCTCCAGGCCTCACTTTCCACTTTATAACACGTAACTTTATTTAGGCTTAGTCTACACGGACTGTTTCCCCAGCGTTTAACCTGAGGCTTTTAAAGCCCTTGTTTAAAGTCCCCATGCATTCCAATGCATTCCAATTGCTTGCAACGTTTAAAAATTTAAAACGCTGGTAAATCGCGGGAAAACGCGGGAAATCGCGGGAAAACGCGTCCATTGATTTTAATGGGAACGTTTTCCTGCGTTTATGCATGCTAGAAATAGTCAATAAAAAAGCTTCCATAGATTTCAATGGAGGCTTTTACAAACGTTTTAACAATGGTCTGTGTCCTGTGTCACTATTCTATGTGTCATGCATGATTAATTACATGTACTATGCTGTTAGGAATTACCACCTATGCCTGGCACGTGTGAAGATTGTCTGCCATTGTGTTTGCTTTTGGTGCTTTTCACACCTGCAAATGATGTCATTCATTATCACTTGTGTGTAGTCATTGTCTTTAATTGTGCTTCACTTTGCACTCTTTTCACTCTATTCAGCGTATACTGTTACATTAGTCACTGTACTCTTGCATGATCACATTATCACATGTATGCAGAGATGTATGTACTTCCTGTACTTGCAGAAATCACTGCCCAGGGTTACAATTTGCATTTCTACCAAGTGCTAAAACGCTTGTAAAATCGCGGTAAAACGCGGTAAAACGCGGATAAACGCGGCATAGACGTTTTTCAGCTTTTCCCAGCATTTAAAAAAAAGTTTTAAAACGTTAAAATAAATGCATAAAAACGCTTATAAACGCAGTAGGAACGTTTACATGCCTTTTTACAAAACGTCCATGTAGACCCAGCCTAAGTGCATAAAAACGCTTATAAACGCAGTAGGAACGTTTACATGCCTTTTTACAAAACGTCCATGTAGACCCAGCCTTATGGACATATTTGTTTGATTCCTTTGTATGTGAGGAGGACTTGGGTTGTAATCAACATCTAATGTAAATTTCATGTCAATAGCCCTATTAGGAATATATTTACTACATAAAAACATTGACGTGCTCAATACTTTATTTCCCCTGCTGTAGACAGTTTAATTCATGTATGACACGTGTGGTGGGATTCTGGAGGTACAGAAAAGAATTTCTGGGAAATGTTCCGGGGCTTTAGGAGAGCATCTATTTGGTGATGTGAAGTGTTGTATTTGTGCCAAATGCATTTTTTTTCGAAATGTGGCCAAAGAGTTCAACATTGGCCTTCCAACACATATTTAGGAGAATTGATGTATTCTTTGCCAATTTTAGCCAGGATTGTTTCTTTTTGTAGGAAAAGTCTTCCATCTTACATATTTCCCCATGGTGAGGCATGGTGGTGGCAATATTATTCTTTGGGGTTACTTTTCTTCAGCTGGAACTAGAACTTTATTTAGGATGCAGGGAATTATGAACAGTTCCAAGTACCAGTTACTATTGGCCCCAAATCTTCAGACCTGTGCAGGAAAGCTGAAGATGAAGAGGAATTTCAACACGACATTGACCCCAAGCATTATTATTATTATTATTATTTAACAGGATTTATATAGCGCCAACATATTACGCAGCGCTGTACATTAAATAAGCATACATCCAAATCAACAAATAAATGGATTCATCAGAAGAAATTAAAGTTTTGGAATGGCCCAGGCAGAGTTCAGACCTAAATCCAATAGAAAATCTGTGGGATGACCAGAAGAGGGCTGTGGACAAGAGATGTCCTCACAATCGGACAGATTTGGGAAACTTTTGCTAGGAAGAGGGTGCAAATATTACCAAGATGTGCCATGCTGATAGACTCCAACCCATGTTGTAATTAAATCAAAAGGTGCTTCAACAAAGAATAAGTTTAAGGGTGTATAAACGTATGCAACCAGCTTATCATACATTATTGTTTATCTTACAGCTTATCATACATTATTTGTTTGTTTTTCTATTTTTCCCTCTAACAGATTTGTTTTTTTTTCAATAGCATTGATTATAGGTCACAATAAATGTGGGGAAATTATTAAAATGATTTATTGTGATCTCATCACAAAAACAGGGGTGTGTACTCTTTCTATATCGGCTTTCTTTCTAAATTGCCCTGTGTCGTTTTATCACTATGGTAGATTGTGGGACCGTCAGTGACATGACTATGACATTTTTGCTGAATAATATGTAGATGCTATATAAATGCAATAAAATAATAAAGATGATAAATAGTAAATACTAGAACACAGACAGTCCATCTTCCATAACCTGGCTGAGTTGCAAAGTAACAGAAAGCTGCAGTTTTTCAGTTCATGAATCGGCTTAGGAAATTGTGCTGAGTAAGCGGGCGTATTCAAAGATGTCTTATGCAGCACAGCATGATAGCTGCGTAGTGTAGAATAGAATGGGAAGGAAGGCTTTCCCTGCAGATCATCCTTTTCTTCTTTACCTAACCACATTTTATATAGCCCCCTCCATGCACGTTATTATCCCTCATTCTGTGCTCCATTCTAGGCTCTGCACAGTATGAGATAGAAGGGAGTGGCTGGAGGAAAGTAAAATGAAATAGAATGAGATAGATCAGGTTAAAATACAGAATACAACAGACAACACTTTTGTTTTCTCTAATTGCATACAAGAGTGTATTGCATCCACTGCAAGCTGGGGAATTCTGTACAGAATGGAAATTTGCAGGGCTTTTGCATGGGATTATGTCAGCAGAATAATAGATAAAATTGTCATGCCCTCTTGTCATCCTTTTTAGTAAATGCTTAGGGAAATATTGCTTACCTGGGATCTGTTCATAGCCCAGATGTGTGTAGTAGCAGAATGTATAACAGAAAGAGAAAGGAGATCAGTGCTGACGATTATCCATTCTCTTCCCCTCCCAACTCTACGACACACCAGGACTGGAATTATTAAATTGTCCGTGCACTGCGTCACAGAAAGATAAATATTGTCTGCTACTTGTCCTAATCCATGTGTCCTATACTAAATCAAGTGCGCTGAACCCAAATCTCAAGTCCGATTTTGCCCAGGATTTCAGGATCCTAAGTTAATAAAGATGCGATTAGCTACATTCTTTTGTTCTGCAGTTACTTTGTAATCTCTGTACATAACTAACTTTTGCCTTATAGTTCCATGACATTACAAAAATGTAGTTTTATGCTGCAACAACATATACAATGACACATAATTCACCTTCTACACCACACATGTATACTTCAGAAGTTTTTCAGACACTTACTTTTGTGTTTGTGGCTCTCCGCTGTCTCCCAAAACCCAGCAGTAGTCACCCATCGTGTTGGGGTTGCACCGGCCTTGATATCTTGTTTCCATAACAGAAATGTCCTGGTGGAACCTCTCCTCTTGTTCATCACTCACATCACCCAAATTTTGTGGAAAGATCTCCAGATGGGAATGTAAGAAATTAATTTTAGGTGACATTCGGCAGCCAAGTTGATGGTATGCTGTTTGATGAGCATGTTGTTGTTCTCGTGTTCAGCATGGTTTTCAGCTCGCTGGTTGCCCAGAAAGTTTTGTTTAACTAGCCCAAATGAATCCCAAGCAGCAAGTTCAGTGGGTTGAGTTTGTCTCTGAATGTGGCATCACACATAAAATTGCGGATTTGAGGACCAACAAAATAACTGATTTCAGTTTACCATCTAATATAACTTTTCCAAACTTGTCCTTCAGACACTGAAAACCAATATCATCACGATCCATTGCAAAGACAAAGTTTTTCATTAATCCAAGTTTAATATGAAGTTTCGGAAGGTAAACTTTCTGTGGATCAATGAGTGATTTATGCTTCACGTTGTACTGGCCACCTGTGTGTTCAGGTCTGGGTGGCCATTCTTTCACCTTGTAATGGTTGCTGTCATCACGACTGTTCTACAGGCACAGAAAGCACTTATATTTTGTATATCCCAATTGTAGGCCAAGAAGGAGTGCCACCACCTTCAGGTCACCACAAACGTTTCAATTTCAAAATGACCTCCATGGATTCGTATGTCTCTTTCATTCCCTTGGCAAAAGCAAGAGGAACAGAAGGAATTTCCATGCATTTTTTTTTTCCTTTTTGCATGGAAGTTTGGAAAGAATTAGAGCACCCGGTGTTTGTGTAAATATCCCCCCAAAACAAGGGACAACTGAGGAGGGGGATAGGGAGACAAAGGGGCTTAAAAAGAGGGACAGTCCCTTTAAATCACATTTGGCAGGTATCTGTAAATTTATTTATACTTATAAATACACATATCAATAATGGTCTCAGGAGGAAATATAAATTCAGTAATAATAATTCTTTAAAAATTGTCTGTAATCGCTAGTGTTGATGTTCGAATTCGGGTTGTCCCTATATTCAACCCAAATATGGCTGTTCGAATTCGGGTATACCCGAACCGAATTTTGCTGCATTCGACAGCAAAAATTTGGGAGGGAAAAAAAAAATAATTTTTTTTTTTTAAATTATTTGTTTGTATGTGTTTTTTATTTTAAACTTGTTTTTTTTATTTTTTACAGGTTATCCCACAATGACATTATGAATCATAATGTCATTGTGGGATTCCTGGACCGTGGGAACTTTGCGGTCACAGCTAATTGAAAGCAGGTGCCTTCAATTAGCTGTAACCGCAGGCAATAGGAGGGCAATGAATGGAAATACTATGTCCATTCATACCTCTACTGCTCTGTGATTGGCTGAGAAATAGACCAATCACAGAGCAGTAGAGGTATGAATGGACATAGTATTTCCATTCAACCTCTATTGCCCTCGTATTGCCTCCAGGATCAGGGGAGCAGAGCTGTCAGCATAAAGCTCCGCTGATTGCTCTGCTCCCTGAGTTGCTGAGGAAAGGGAAATCCTGATCAGGCTTTCCCTTTCCTCAGGGAGGATTACACTAGTAATCACCAAGAAGATGTTTTATTGTCCTGAAGAAAAAAGTGGCGCAAGGAAATCACGCTGACATTCTGCAGCAACTTGAGGTGGAGCCGAACCTTTTCCATAAAGTCATCGCTTGGTGCCAAAACCCGGATCTTCCAGTATAATCCTGAAACCAAACCACAGTCACTGGAAACACCTTCATCACCAAGAACCAAAAAAGTCCAAATTCACAGCCATGTCATTGTGTTTTGTGACATGAAGGCGTCATTTTGGCAGAATGGGTTCCAGAAGACACAACAGTGACCCAACATTATTATAAGGAAGACAAAGCTGAGAGAGTCAGGAAAAGACGGCAGGAATGTGGGAAATGGTTTCATTCTTCATCAGGACAATGCTCCTTCTCACACAGCGCTATCTGTGACCGACAAACACATTACTACGCTGGAACATCCTCCATATTCACCAGATTTGGCACCTGGGGAATTTTTTCTTTTTCCTAAATTGAAATCGGTGAATAAAGGAACATGCTTTGTGTCAATGGATGCAGGAAAGAGAAAACATCAGAAACTGATCTGCTCCTCACCTTCCACCGGTGGGAAACAAGACGACATCGGAGCTTCATTGTGAATATTGAAGGGGACAAACATTACAATTGTCATAGAAATAAATAAAAGTTATTATATCAGTCTCATTATTTAATAGACAGATCTTGTAATTTAGTAAGCTGAACATACAAAGTCATATCAGTGCTGTGTAATATGTTGGCACTATATAAATCCTGTTTATTAACCACCTGGGTGTTACACTGAGGTCTAGATTTCTGTACCAAAAGCATTACACTGTTTTTCATTAAAAATTTTTTTTTTTAACTTGTAGACCTGTAACTTACAGAAATATGTCCGAATAGGGGTCTAGTAGATATACTGAATATAATAAGGTTTGAAACACACAATCGTAAAAAAAAAAAAAAAAAAAAAAAAATTAAAAAAAAAATTAAAAAAAAAAAAAAAAAATAACTTTAATAATAAAATTAAATAAAAAACACAAAAATCAGCTTAAACAAGAACACATAAATAAATGAAAAATACTGAAAATGCGATAATTCGGTATAATGTATAGTAATATATTTTTCTAAAACACCTCCCTAGTGTCCGTCACATACCTATAGACAAAACCACATAAATATATTTTGTATTATTTTGTATTGGATTGGATACAGGACTTTGTATTGAATCCAATACAAAATATTTGAATTTCCCGCTATGACCCCCATCGACGGGCGCATGCACGCACATCATCAGGAATCGCAGAATGACAGAGGTAATTCCTATATCCACAGATCATAGTACATTAGCATTGGAGTTCGTGGGAAGAATTCCTCTTACATTTCCTACCAATGCGAAAAATGTCATCCTTACAGATAGGCAAACAAATCATCAGGGAAGAGAATATATATCCAATATAAATAATACGCAAAAGTGTGCACAAGTCTCTCCTAATGCTTAGCGGTACATGTATCAGACCCATTTGTTTTACAAAATACAAAATATATTTCTAAGAACTTGTGTATATATCCATCTTAAAAACAAACGCCCTTCTGAATAGATTAAAAAAGAATACAACAAAGAGCAAATGTACAGAAATAATTCTAAAATGTATGTGGTGCAGTTTTCTAAGTGACCTCCAGATGGCAGTGCGAGCAAGTAAAAACATAACACTAAATGATAAAATAAAAAAGAATAAACATAAAAATGGAAATATGGAAAAAAACAGAATCATACGTACCTTATATAAATATCGCAGCAAGCTATGAAATTTAAAACCAGGAACTCTTTGTGTTTTAAAAATTAAATATATAAAGATTACAAAATACAATATGTAACACAATAATATAATATATTATTAATTATTACTATATATGCATATTACTTGTTGAAAAGGTGATTTATATCCAGCTCAAATGTCTTACTGTTTTTTTTTATTTTTTAAATGATTTATATGTTCTGTTTTATTACTAACTTCCCTAACAGCCACACGATGTCAGTGTTGTCATATAAAAGGATTGAAGAGATAAAAGATTTGATTCCAGATTAAATTAAAAAAAAAATAATTAAAAAACAAATCTAAGGATTGACATTTTCATATCTACATTATTTAGGTTCCTGATCATCAAATTGATTGGTTGGTTCCTGGCGGTAACATATTATTATTAAACAGGATTTTTATAGCGCCAACATAATACGCAGCGCTGTACATTAGATATTGTCTGCTGAGTCCCCCACCTCCTAGATTGCAAGCTCTTTGGGGCAGGGTCCTCTTCTCCCCTATTTAATGTACAGCGCTGCGTAATATGTTGGCGCTATATAAATCCTTTTTATCTATATATATAAAATTAGATGTGTGTATGTTCCACCATCACTCGGAAACGCATGGAGACATTTTAACCAAACTTGTCATACATATGACTGAGACTCGTGTGAGTGCACCAGACATCTTTGTACAGTGCTCTGCTATATGTCAGAGCTATATTTGGATGTGTGTATGTCATCACTAGAAAACGCATGGAGACATTTCAACCAAACATGCCTTACATATGACGGAGACTTATGTGAGTGTGCCGCTGATCTTTGTACAGCGCTGTGCTATATGTCAGAGCTATATTTGGATGTATGTATGAGTTATATATATAGATGTGTGTATGTGATAACTAGGAAACTCTAGGATCACTAGAGGTATATTTGTATCTATGTATGTATGTATTGCTCAGCACAGTGTGCATTTTGCTTATATTTTACAAACTTTTTTTGGACTATAATATAAGATTGCAATAAATAAATCTCCGGGCAATGCTGGGTAATCAGCTAGATAATAATGATAATAATAATAATAATAATAATAATAGGAGCAATTCACACCCACAGCTCCCTGCAGCTCGGGGCAGACAAGCAGCTTTCAGAATGAGCAGTGGCGAAGGGCCAGTGATAAGTATCCACCAATCAGCCCTCTCTGTAATTACCCCAGAAGAGCTCAGCTCAGTACCACGGGGGCAGATTCCCCAACAATGAGTCCAGGGAGCAGACCAAGCAAAGCTCCAGATCTGCTATAAAAGCTTTTAACCCTGAAAAACTTTAAAAATCATTTTTAAATCTTGGTAAATCCTGGAAAAACCAATTTATTAGTGAGCGAAAAGCCTTCTAAATCAGTGGCCAGTATAGTGCCCCCTACAGTAATGGCTACAGTAAGACATGTGAATGGCATGGTGATGGCTTTGTGGTACCGGCCTCAGAATAGGAAATCAAATAACCACAGTTATAAGAACCTCCATGATCCTCTACAGAAAATAAATGATTAATGTGCAAAACCTTATGTGTATGGCTGTGAATGCTAGAATGAAATGTAGGTTTTGTCCACCAGATGGCGACATTACAATACATTTGATTTCTGCAGTACTTTCTGACAACCTTTAAGGTCTATTTATAAATGTTTTCACTCAAGATTCACTCAACATTGCTCCAAAATGTACACATTTTTCACAATTTTTTGTTTTAATTCCTACATTTTATAATTGAAACAAATGTAAAATATGTGTCAATTTTAGACAAACCGAGTGAATTTTGAGTGAAATAATTAAAAAATAAACCCCTATAAGTAAACAGAGTAAGAACAAACATCAAGGGCTGCACACGACATATAAAAGACATGAAATGATGTTGTATCCTGTACCTGAAAAGAACATAAGCCGAGGGTCCGGCATGTACAGAGAAGTGGCATCATGCACTGTCATGGGAAAGTGTTTTTTTTTTTTTCTTTAGCACATGCACATTGATTTATTAATCATAAAGGATACAAATACATGAATATATAAATAAACCCAAATAAAAAGGTGTGTGTATAGTGGAGGGAGTCAGACTCAATAGGATTGATTTAACAATCTCTCCAAGACCGGAGAAGATGGGCTATCATGGAATGAAATAGATTTAAAAAAAATCATTTATTATTAGTGGTGAAATGTTTTCAATCCTGAACCAGATCCATTCTAGGTTTGTTGGATCACCCAGGTTCACCCATGATCATGCCCAATGTTCTTTGTTGTCTATTGCCGCTCAATCCCTGAGCAGTGATTGGTTGAAAAGAAACCAGAATGTAACAATATCGCCTTCTGATAATGTACAAAACATCAAAAACCATAATCTTTCCTGATCACTCAGAAGAGGTAATACTTGATTAGATGTTATATAGCACTCCCCTCTAACAATAATAAAAGTGAACCGATCGGATTGGAATTGTCCAGCAGCAGAATGTTGGGCAGTAACATTTACTAGATATCCAGCAACACGTGCTATGAAATACAATTTCTAATAATACATGGTTCATAAAGACACATAAATCCATATGCTCTGCCAATTATAAATAATCAATTTAGTTGTGTGGGAACTCTTATTTACAATGACATTTACCCTGCAATTGGGACGAATCATCTTTGGGGTAAAAGTTTTTTTTATTAATCTAAAAGTAAATATGGATAGACATAATAAAAAATGTGCATTAAATAGAGATTTTTTAATATACTTTTAAACCATAAACATGAATACAATTTTTCTTCTCTTGGTCTTCTATGTAGAGTTGTTGAGTTTCGTGTTGCCTTTATCTGGCGGTAGATGCCCCACTCTTGATCCAGGGATTTGTGAGTAGGTTTTAAAACGTATGTACTTGAAAAACAGTTTGTGGACTTTACATGTTTTTTCATGGGATTTGTATACAATTACATTGATATATATATGTTATTTTCATTCTTTAAATGTTTTTATTTTTTATGCTCTTCCACTACTCCTGAGGAAGCAGACAAGTTCTGCGAAACGCGTTGAGAAATTGTTAGAGCCTCGAGAGGGTCACGGTATGATATGTAATTATTCCGCTAATAGGGAAACTTTTGTTTATTATAAGGATTTTATATGTATGTGGGATTTTAAAATAGTTTGAAATAAATATATATTTTATGTCTTAAAATACTTTCTTTGTATTTCATAGCTCACTTAAATTCCCTCTCTTTTAACAATTTTTGATGGCTATCCAGTAATTGTTACTAAGTGTCCAAATGATTTGGGCTGTGATACCCTAATTGATAATCTTGGGGGTCAAAACTCTTGTATGTTTCCCAGCAACATAATGTTATTTGTTATGATTGACCTAAAGGTGTGAAAGTTAGAGAAAAATGAAACAAAACTGAAGATTTACTAGTAAAAAGCAAAAATTCTCAGAGGAAAGGAAACTAACAAAACCACAAGACCCAGAAAACCGAGCGCGTCACAGGATGCCTGCAAGGCCGAAACAGACTCAGCGTGGAGGTTTTACTCGGAGCACAAAACATAAATCTATAGAACTTTTACTTATATGGGGAAGAAGTATTATAAGAATTTATTATATAAACTCCTCATCATCCAACAGATTGCAGGATTCTGGATATGTGTAGTTTATAGTTCCTTGAAAGTTATGATTAGGACTAATAAAAGTAAAATACTAATAATAAATAAATCAACAAAGGGACAATAGCAATGCAGTGCAGTATATAGGGTCTATGGCCAGTTACAAATCCACTTATATCTAGGTTTATACACAGGGTGTCCTATAAAAAGCACAAGACAATATAATGTCAGCAGTAGAAAGAAATTCCATATCCAATTGTGATAAGTCAGGAAAGTAGAGATGTTATGTTTCAGGGCAGCCATGTGAGTGATGTATGAAGTGCCGGTTGCTTGAGAGTGTCGGTTGCTTGGGTTCCGGATAACGGGGAGTTATCTTGAGTTTGAGTTATCCTGCGTCCTGGCATGCAACAAGCTGCGCATGCATGAGATTGGCATCTGTTTCCCCTTAGTGTAGGAGAATTCCCCTTCTGTGCATCCCTGATTGTGAGCATGTGTAGAAGAAACAGCCAGGAGCCTCCGGGGATGCATGACATGGGTATCCCAGGAGGCTCTCCAGGTGATCAAGACAGGACAGGAAGGGTGCTTTAAAAAAAGGGTATTGCAGTTATTAAATAAATAAATATATATATATCTATATAGCCTTTTATGTAAAGTAAAAATTTGAATTAAGTCCCCTTAATGTGGCAAAAATAACACTGAACACAGGAGAACCGGGGGGTTGTTAGATTTAGCCACAGCATGATTTAGGGCTCTAATTATAAAACTGTGAATCTGACATTCCCCCAAACACTCAATTGCTGCCATTGAAACACATGGACCTGGAAGATTCCCACAAGGGAATGTCTAATTCCCTGTTTTATAAATAGAGCCCCTAATGTTCCAATCCTCGTTACGTTCTCTGGTAATGTTTTGTTGGACAGCTTGGTAAGCGGCATGTGTTTTCCTGGTAATATTTCAAGCATTTCCTAGACCAAGAACCTAAAATATTTACCAGTTGGGATGAGGACAGGGGGAGAGGCTGAATTTGTACTTTTTTTCTCCCCTAGGACAGCTAGCTTGCACTCAAGGGATGAATATGGGAGGGTGGCCATGATGATAGTGGAAAGTCATTGGTGGAAGCCATGTTGGTTGTTGACAGAACATGTGTTATGCTAAGCAATTTTATGTTTTATAATGATATTACAACCACAAAACCACTTAGTGGCCATGGCATTGGTGGCCTTGTGTGGCCCTGCAGTAAACTCATCCAGTGAATAGAATATTCTCCTGGCAGTATATGTCTCTCTATATGCACAGCCCATCATTCCTACAATGGGAAAATAGTGATTCTGCCATGACAAATAAATCTGGTCACTTATGATAAAACAATGTATTTGTTATGAATAGCAATGTGTCCCCTTGACCCCGGCACTACCACAAAGTCTGTAATGTTACTTCACAAAATGGGGAAAATTAGCCTAATCCTTCACCGTGAAAACAACTTTTGGCAGCCCATTCCATGGCTTTGGGCAGGGATGGGATGGCAATTTTTTTTACAAAATTGAATATAACGCTCATTTTCACCATTGGTGGTGGTTGGTGATTGTATTTTCCAAACTTTTTGTGAATATAATCACTTTTGCTCATTCTAGAGTATTGATAGCATGGCTGTCTTTGTTCTAATATTGGACAATAAGCAATGCAACAAGGTTAGACCATTTCCTTCCTGCCCTGAGCATGGAGTGGAGGTGTTTTGGTGCATAAAAAAAAAACCACACAAACACAATTTTTAGTAATAAACAGTAACAAAAATAATTTTATTGTGTTAAAAAAATAAAGACGAGAATATTTAATTTGAGAATTTTCAGATCCTTACACAATAAACTGATTGGGTAATCTGCATGGCATTCATTTCTGTATGGAGTTATTGAGTCATCTTCAAAAACTTTCCACATCATTCACAGAGAGACGTTTGATGTCGTGTCACAGAAGCCAAAGCACATTTTATGTCTCAGTTTGTTTGATCCTCTTTACGGGGGGCTCAGAAGACGTCAACAGAGGGGCTGATATGAATCATAGGTGGAAAGAGACTTTCACCTGACATTTGCTCAGAGACAGTATGATAACGGTCACACTATTATTAATGAGGACAAGTCTCAGATATGAAGATTTCACATGCTGATTGTACCCAAGCGGGATCAGGCCACCGAAGGGCGTCATACAAATATATACATCTAAAGGATACATAAACCCTTATAATGGACTTGGTTCATTTTGGTCTGGATAATATACAATTGAAGAATATTCTTCTATCTGTTATGTGAAAATTCAAAAGAAAGGTCCAATAATCCTGGCTTGAAAATGGTAATCAAGGACTTTAGTACATAAAAGTGGATAGATAAGGAAAGGGTCAAACTTCTAGGATGGCATGGCCGTCGGGTTGGCATCTAGCTTCCATGTCCATTGGCTATGGAAATGGATAAGAATACTTTCTCCTTCTACACACAGCTAAGACATGCCAAGCTCCTATTCCTGTTGATGAACCACCCAAAACTCCATCACCTCTCCTTGCTAGAGAAAGGAGTAGGACATATATCCCATGATGGCGGTGTCTCGGAGATTAGGAAAAGGATACACAGTGACAGGGTTAGAGGGCTGTAAGTTTCCAGACCAATTGTAGGGTATGCCATTACAGTGTTGATTGTGTCTCTGCGGACACTTCTCTGAGTTTTCATTATGTAACTGATTGTGTATCTGAGGACACTATTACCTAATAATGACAATTTATTACCTTTTTTTCCAATTTATTTATTTGCAAATGTGTTTATTGTCAAGAGGACAAGAAGTGGGAAGGTCTAGTATTTCTGCTTTGGACCATGATACAAGACTTCCATGGTGCCCAAGTATTATGATTATGCAATCGATCTTAGATATAGCCAGGAGGGAACCAGTCCACCATTTTACATGTGAAGTCATAGACTGGCTCCCTGGATTATCCTCACATGCATATGAAAATCACAACATCTATATCTAACGATATTTGTTAAGCCGCGATAACATTCTCTGCCTTTCAGTTCTTTTACTTCTGATATGGAGACCGAGGCAGACTAGAAGAACGATGAGAATGGTGGACAGGCGGCTGCTGAAGATGATCCATGCCGAGGTGGGAGCATCTACACTACTGCTGTTGTTGAAGCAAATGCATTGTCTTCCCGAAAATGGCTTCCTGTCCACAAAGAACCCCTCCATCAGGCCTAAAAAGAAAAATATTTCTGAAATAAGTGTATAGCTAATAGTCATCCAGTCTTGACCCTTTACTAAAAGATCACAGAGTCATCGGGCCATCAGAATCTGTATATTTATAAAGCCAAAAATTTCTTTCTTTGCTTGGAATTAAAAATTGCACAGCTTTGTTAGAAACCATGGCATTGATGGTGCCATTAGATATTTTTTTTACAATTTCCAAAAAGGAAGCTGCAAGAAAAGTTTCCTATTTTATGCACAACAATGCGTTACCACTCCGCACACAAGATCCTCTGTTTAACAATCTGCAACATCACCAGACTCCCTTTAGCCGTGAAGTTCCACCTTTCTCAGCATCCCCTGCACAGACACTGAGGCTGCGCTGAAAGCGATTTTGGAGTGTGCGGTGCAGCCAATAGGCAGAGTGCTGGACATAATCCTGTCCTGCTATTGGCTGATAGCCCTATTAAAACTACCCTAGTTTCAGACTCAGGTTGCTGCATCCTCAGCTTGTTGTCTGTGACTTGCCAGCTTGACCATGACCTTGTATCATCCTGACTCTGCTATTATCTGCTGCCTGCCCTGACCCTGGACCCTGGACCCCAATCTGTTCACCTCTGCAAGTAATAGTGTTACTAGGAGGTTATTTATAGTTACAATGAGGGTTAGTGTTAGTTTAAAAAGTTTGTTTTGGGGAAGTAGGGTTGGTGTTGAGGTTGGAAGAAGGTCACCATTGAGGTTATTAGAGTTGGGGTGACAGAGAGGGTTGAAGTTAGGGTTTCAGGGAGGTTTGGTGTTACGGTTATGATGTTAGGTTAATGTTATGGCTACAGGAAGCATAGTAAGGTTGGTGTAACAGTGGAGTGCCAGTTTCAAAGTTTTAGAGAAATGCCCCTTAAAGGGGGCTGTGCCAACCCCGATTGTACAAAATTAAAAATAAAGAGGTAAACAGCTGGAGGTTAATTGGCAAACGTGTGTGTTGTATTCAGTGATGAACTCTCCATGTGCAAAACAGCCAAGGACCCAGACTCAACGCGTTTCGCACTAACAAGGGCTTCTTCGGAGGTGTCTGTGCGCTCAACAAAGCAATTGTAGGTAGAACACCATCACTGACTACAACACACACGTTTGTTAAAAAAAACAGCTGTTTTTCTCTTTATTTTTGAATTTGGCTACAGGGTTTAGCTTAAGAGGGCAGCACGGTGGCTCAGGGGTTAGCACTCCAGCCTTTGCAGTGCTAGGTCCTGGGTTCGAATCCCACCCAGGACACTATCCGCATGGAGTTTGCAGGTTCTCCCCGTGTCTGCGTGGGTTTCCTCCGGGTACTCCGGTTTCCTCCCACATCCCAAAAACATGCAGTTAAGTTAATTGGCTTCCCCCTAAAATTGACCTTAGACTACATTAACCACCTATGACTATAGTAGGGACATTAGATTGTGAGCTCCTTTGAGGGACAGTTAGTGACACAACTATGGACTTTGTACAGTGCTGCGTAATATGATGGCGCTATATAAATACTGTATAATAATAATAATAATAAGAGCCTTAGTGATGGTTAGTGTTAGAGTTACAGGGGCATTAAGGTTGCGGGGTAATGAGAGGATCAGCATTAGGGTAACAGGGAGTTACTGTGGGGGTTACAAAGAGGGGGAGTGTTAGGATCATGGTAAGCATTTTTTAGGATTACAAATATAATGAACAATAGCATTACATGGTTGAGTTACAGATTGGGTTACAAGGTGGTTTAGGGTTAGTAAAAAAAGGGAAGGTAAGTATTAGGTTTACATGGATGGTTAGTACCAAAGATATAACAAGGATCGGTACTGGGGTCATTAAAAAGGGCTATTTTGAGAACTCTATGGAGGGTTAGGGTTATGGGGAAGGTGATGGTAGGCTTTTAGACTAGGATAGGTTACAAAGACAGTATGAGGCTAGTGCAAAGGGTATTTGGGTAAAATATCACTTTTTGTGCTTGGAGCCCCCTGCTTAAATCTTTTACTCCCTTTTTTCTGAAAATAATTTAAGATATATATGAAGAAGAAGAAAGAAGAGAATATATGAAGCCAAGGAGATCCATTGAAGAGAAGTGTCTGATGCTATATTGACCTGCATGTCTCATCCTTTATCTATGCACTGACAGTACTGCAGCCTGGGAAGCATGGGTTAATACATGAGCACAGTAATGAGCCATCTCTTAGATGTAGGCTGTACAGAGACTCCTGAAAGTGGTGCTCAGGCCCCAATGACCCCCTGTGTCTGTGTGAGCGGACCCCCACTGTACTAAACTGACTCTACTCTCAGCAGGAGCTCTCTGCTGTCTACCTATGACTATCTACTACTGACAGCTCCTGGAGGCCCCCAAGGGCCCCGCTCTCCTTGTGTGTCAGCTTTTATACTGTTAAAGAGCTGTTATTGGAAAATGTCTACAGCTGTAGTTTCATCTCTAAAGTAGTCAAAAAAATAACGAAAAAAAATTGTACTGTTATATGAAAAATTTCAAAGTAGTGTCAGAACTGACATATTGTGTGTAGTTGCGGTTACTAAATTGGCAAGTCTTTTTTGTGGTTCCATTTTCTCACATCGCCTTTACAAATTTTCTTACCAGTAGACTTTCCCCGAAGTTTTTATCTGCATATCAATGAATGCAATAAAGATTGGTTAAAGGGCTTCATACCAAATTAGCCCTGGGGTTGCTGGATTGGAGGTGAATGGCATTAGAGTGTCAGTTCCTCTGTACAGAGACTGAAACTGATAGGAGTGGCTTAGTGTTCTCTGTACAGCACTGCAGTATATGTCAGAGGTATATAAATGTATAAAATAGTGCGTGACTGCGTAAGCTCTGCTGTACAGAGACTGAAGGGACCGACTCACTGTTTTCTTTACAGAAATGCAGCATATGTCAGAGCTTTATATACTTAAACTAAAAGTGTTTGCAAAAAAATTAATAAATAAGCATAAGAAAACTCAAAAACTGCTTTAAGGAAGTTAGAAGTAGTATGTAACAATTTCAGTTTATTTTTTGGGGCAGTTAAGATTCCCCCAGGCCTTCATGAATTGTTTACTATGTCTTGTGTGGACCACATCTTTAGGTTCAGGATACTCTTTCAGGCTTTTACCTTATATACTCAAATATAAACCAATCACATACAAGATTTCTCATTGCTGGCACTAACACCAACAATGGAGCTTATTTTACACCCACAATATATACAGTGTTCACACAAGCCCTATTTTGTCTAAACCAACTTCTCTCAAACTTTTCTTTACCAAAGGGAACCCTTGAAATAAAATTAGGTCATTTGGAATGCTGCTTTAATTACTATATTCAAGCTTGCAGTACATGTGCTTGCTATTGCTCAAGGAAGCCCTGAAAACTTCTAGAGGAACCCTAAGGTCCCCCACAACCCTGGTTGAGAAACACTGCTCCAAACTATACCAAAAAGGGAAAGGTGGAGAATTCCAAGCCATGTGCCATGAGACATCAATCATTTTGTTTCTTTCACTGATTTCCAGTTACATCCCTTACAGAAAGCTTTGCAACCATTATTTTGTATGCCCCCCTCCCTATTCTGTGAAGACAGAGTTGTCCTCTTTATCTGGTATTACTCTGTGTTATGTAGTACTGAACTTTGTGGTGCTTTTTTCTGATCTCTTAACCATGGAGTTAAGTTCAGATTCGTCACATTTCAAAAGATTGTCAGAACTGTCAGAATTTTTGAAAATAATCTTTAGGCTTTTCCTATTAACCCCCATGAGATCCTTCAAAATTCTTGTGGAAATATAAACGTGTATCACGTACTCCCCGACTAAAGAGTAGTCAACAGCCTACAAGAGAGAATAGAGCAGTAGTAAGACATTTCCTACCTTTTTCCTGGATGTGATTGACAGTAACATTGATTTCAACATATTTAGTCTGGTTGGAGTCCAACATGGAGACTTTGTAAATCCCGCTGTCCTCCATCTTCAAATGTTGGATAACCAGGGATCCAGTCTCTGGATTAACCATCATCCGCTTTTCATAGCCATCAAGAGGGAAATGTTTAATGGTTTTCTTCCCATTCGTTTTAGTTATGGTACAAATAACCAGCTGGACCTTTGTTGGACTGAAGAGATCCCATCGAATCTGAAACCAATTGGTGTTCTTGTTGATGTTGGTGTAGGACACAGATAGCAGGGCGGATTTATTCTCATACCCCACCACGTGTGTCTGGTTTGCATACATCACAAAATCACCGGCAACACCTGAGATTGGACAAAATAAAAAGAGCAGCTATTTGCATGTGACAGCAAAGACCTTAAGATCCAGTCCACCCAAAACTGATATTTTAAATGGTAGATACTAGAATGTTCAATAACCCTGATGGTTTCTTGGTGGGATCCTGGCCTGCATACTTACTGGGATTCCCTGCTGGGGTATTTGTTTTGTATTATGGAGAATGCAATACAATCTGGAGTTTGGTGGTGAGATCTGATGGGAGACATAAGAAGCCAACTGGTGACGCCATCAGCCCACCAGACACCATTCATAACTGGATTGCTAAAGGTGCTATTCCAATACCTAAATATAATATTACATTGCTATTTTATAAATAATATTTTGCTTAAGGCTCATTCTGAATTCAACCCCAAAGTTGTTTGATAGAGATCATAATCTGTACAAACTACCAATCAAATGTTTGAACGAGACATCATCTATGTTTTTAGATTCTCCATAGTAGCCACCTTTTGCTTTGATGACACCTTTGCAATCTCTTAGCATTGTTCCAGTCAGATTCATGATTTTATAAACTGGAATGGTTTTCCAATAATTTTTAAAGAGTTCCCAGGCGTGCTGAACCCTTAACGTTGTGATCCAGCTCAGCCCAAATCATCTCATTTGGGTTTAGGTTGGGTGATGGCAGAGGCCAAGTCATCCGACACAGCACTCCATCACTCTCCTTCTTCTTCAAATAGCCCTTACATAGCCTGGAGGTGTTTTAGGGCCATTGTCCTGAAAAACAAATGATGGTTTTACTGAGGGCAAACCATCTGTGATGGCATATCTCTGCAGAATGCTGTGATAGCCATGCTGGGGAAGTGTGCCTTAACCTTTGAATAAATCACCATGAAAACACCCCACACCTTCATACCTCCTCCTCCATTCTTCATCGCAGAACCACTTATATGGAAACCCCTACTTTTTTTTTTTTTTGCATCTCACAAAGACATGGTGGGCGGAACTAAAAATGCCGAATGTAGACACCAAAGTTTGGATTTCCACTGGTCTAATGTTCATCCCTTTTGGGTTTTGTTTGGCCCAAGCCATTCGCTTCTTGTTCTTCCTTAATAGTGGCTTTTTTGCAGCAATTGAACCATAGAAGCCTGATTCATGAAGTCTCCTCTGAACAGATGATGAGACATGTCTGCTACTTGAACTCAGAATTAACTGGCCTTCATGTCTATAAGTAACGATATTCTATTGTTTCTCTTTACTTAGTTGAGTGGTTCTTGCTATAATATGGAGTAGATTAGTAGTCTGTTCACCCTGCTTTTACACAGCACAACTGATGGTCCCAATAAATTAGGAAGGCAAGAAATTCCCGAAATTAAATCTGGACAAGGCACACCCATTAGTAGAAATCCAGGAGACATCCTCATGAAGGAGATTGAGAGAAGTGTGCAAAACTGTCATCAAGGCAAAAAGTGGCTACAATGAATCTAAAATATAAAACAAATTCTGATTGTTTAATATTTGGTATGTTTCAAACATAATTTCATAAATGTTCATTCATAGTTTGGATGTCTTCAATATTAATCTACAATGTTAAAAATAATACAAAGTAGGATGAACTATTGAACGAGATGGCGTGTTCAAATATATAAATAAATATATATATGTAAATATATATATATATATATATAAATATATATATATATATATATATATATATATATATATTGTGGCATAGCACAGGGGCAGCAGACTCCAAAAGTCCAAAAATACAGCAGTTTTTATTTGTTTAGGCATGTCTCCAGCACTTCACAACAAAACAATAAACATAGCCAGGCGGGGCATCTGGCTACCACACTTAGGTGCCCTCTCTTACGAACACATATATCAGTACTGTTCCACTCACAGTTTTGTAGTACTGTTTGGCAGCTGGCTTTCCTTGAACCCTCTGGCTCTCTCTCAGCCTGGAACCCTCTTGCTCTCTCTCAGCCTGGAACCCTCTGGCTCTCTCTCAGCCTGGAACCCTCTGGCTCTCTCTCAGCCTGGAACCCTCTGGCTCTCTCTCTCAGCCTGGAACCCTCTGGCTCTCTCACAGTCTGGAACCCTCTGGCTCTCTCTCAGCCTGGAACCCTCTTGCTCTCTCTCAGCCTGGAACCCTCTGGCTCTCTCTCAGCCTGAAATCCACTCTGGCTCTCTTCTCAGCCTCTTGCTGATGAATTCCCTTCTTTTCTCTACAGCTGAATGCAGACGCATATATCCCAGTCAGGATTAGCTTGGGCCAAGGAACCCACCCTTTCACTCCCTTGGTCGGCTCCAGGGCACTAAAGAACCTGGTTTCTTTTCAAAAAACCTAATTATCAATTAACTCTTTCTATTCCCTGGAGCCATTAATGCACTTTCCCTGCCATTTTTGGAACACTCTGTCACAATATATGTTACCTCTAGAATTCTTATTGTATCCAGCACAATGTCTACAGTTACTACTTTACACACTATTGCCATAAATAAATAAATATTGGTGTGTGCATTGGCAGTGGAAGTCGACAGTCTTGCAGAAGTGCTAAGCACTGTTTGTAGAGCTGACATACCTCAACTTTTCCTATCGCAGAGCGTAATCATCTTATCATCTAAGGCAGAGACCACATCCTGCCCAAACAAGACATTAATCACACTAGATACATTTCATATGATTAATAGTTTAAATTGCAAAATATGTTTCACCACTAAGTATTACCAATAAACCAAGTCGGCAAGGCAGACATTTAGGGGAGTTTAAAGAGAACCAGTGCCAAGTAGTAATATTGTTTCTTTTTTGTTGGGGAAACCTAATGTTCAGGAATAAAGATCCCTTGCCTTTGCTTATTAGAAATGCAGAGCTCACATCTGAAGGAAGCCTTTATTGCAGCCAAATTGACTTTGGCTGGTATCCCCTCAGCAGTTGGGAGCAGTTCTGCTCAGGCACTATTATTAAACCAAATGGGGCTGGGAGGTCATAAACAAATGCCAATGTTCCCATCTAAGTGATTGACTTTTTAATAGCTAGCTCTCAGACTGTTCATCTTGCCAAAAGATTTAAGAAAGGTGCTTGCCAACCAACGGGTATGCACAAGCTCCCAACAGGTCACTACAAAGGGATCAGTGGGGCTTATGAATAATGCCCGCCATGTATGTTAGTAAGCAGTGGAAGTTGCTCACATAAATAGCGGATAGTATTCCCTTTGGCTGGTGGTTGGTTGCCTGCTATTTTCATTAGCCATTCAGTTCCCAACATTTAACTACAGGATAGGCAGCATTGGGTGGCATGGATTTGCAAGAAAAGGATTTACAACCCATCCTGGCCATGTTCATCAATCATTAAAATGATTTTCTTGTGAACTGCCCATGAAGATGCATTATCGGCTAAGGACTGACAATGCTATTTCCCTACTTCTCATTTGTTCTCCTGCATTGTAACCCTGTCACATACTCGAAATACATACACAAAATTCACATTACCCGATGGAAACATCCAGTGTAACACATATTGCATGAACATGGTCCACTGTTGTCATTATCAGCCGTGTAGCTATTGTTGGGACTGCATGTAGACAGAAAGTGGCTGCAAACAGGCTGCTGGAGATTTTAGGTAATATACAATGCTTTATTAAAGATAATTTCTCCTGGTATTATTGGCTGGAGTTCAACTTGGACTCTCTAGAATATAGGCGCCACCTGGACCTGATCTTAGGATACCCCAGGCCCCAGTTTCACTTTTGTGTCTCGGTGTAGGGTGGCTTCTGTCTAATCAATTTTTAATAATTGCTGCAATTTCACTAAGAACACGCGTATCATCAGCGGGGTGGGACCCAGCCAACAATGCAGAATTGTTTTTTGCCCACAGCAGATAAAAGGAGCGCTAACCGCCTTGCCTTTTAAAGAAGTGAATCCCGTAAACCTCAATCATACCATAAATTGACCATTTGGGAGTAAAAGGCAAATTATCAAATTGGTGAGTTTGGATGTAATGGGTCAATTGGTACCAGAATGGATTTATCACAGGGCACTTCCATAGGTTATGACACATAAGAGATACCGCGTGTGCTCCACACCGATGCCTCGGATAATTTCTCAACCTTTTTAACACGGGGGGAATCTCTTAAGACTTTTAGCTCTTCAGGGAACCTCTGCTATAATTTCTATATCCACAGCTTACAGTATATTAGTGTGCTAGTCAGTGGGAAGAATTCCTCTTACATTGCTGGCCAGTGGGAAGAATGTCACCCTTACAGATAGCCAAAAAGATCATTGGTGTCAATGGGAGTCACAAATTGCTTATTGCTCAAGGAACCCCTAACAAGCTCTAAAGGAACCCTGGCTGAGAAACACTGACGTAGGATTATTAAACAGCCCTCAATCTTATAACATTAAAATCTGGAAGCTACAAAACATGAAGCATAGGAAGGAGAATAGAACATTTCTGACTTACCGACAGTGTTGGTGAGGATGCACAGGAGGGTTGTAGAGAATCCAAGTATCATGGCAATATCAGTGGGATACTGACACGGGACACTGTACACAGCACAGCAGGTATCTTATAGACCCCTTTGCAGAGGATGTGGATGTTGTAAACTTTATAGTCTCTTCTCCCCCCACCTCTCACCATTTCCTGAACATGTATAGGACTCTAGGTGTAGATTTTATTATTATTATTATTATTATTATTATTAATAAACAGGATTTATATAGCGCCAACATATTACGCAGCGCTGTACATTAAATAGGGATTGCATGGTGCAATAAATTCATCTACAATGGGAGACGTACCATATACAATATCAGATGAGGGTTGCAGGGGAAAACAATTGCATACACAGGGCTGAGATTTGGCAGAGTGGGAGACGTACCATATACAATATCAGATGAGGGTTGCAGGGGAAAACAATTGCATACACAGGGCTGAGATTTGGCAGAATGAATTTGATTTGAAGCATGTCTCTGCTATCATGCGGCACGCATTGCACAAGGGCTGAGCACTGCTTTGTTCTAATAAAACTCAATAATTACCTAAACTGAAATGCAACAAACAAAGAGGAAATATAGAACACGCTAAGATTTCTGCTTTCGCTGTAATTTCACTTTCACTGCTCTTTCACTTCGCTAAAAACATTTCCTTGGTATAATCAGTCACATGTAGGGTTAGAATGGCACCTACGATGCCTCTCTTATATATTGGGCCTGATTTACTAAATTAGGATATGTAAAAGAACAGGGAAGAATCCAGAGAACTGGTAGTAGTGGTCTGGCTACGGAAAAAGCCCCCAAAATTGTTTTTATCAAATTATATAATATATTATATTATTTTTGCTAATTTTGTTAATTTATATTGTTTATTGCAAAGCCTCTGAATGTGATATTGTCACCGTAATTGGGAAAGGGGGCTAGGGCTTGACTTGAACATGTCCCTGGTAGTTTTGGAAACCTCAAACTATTTCTTGGAGACCACTTATTGGGGCTGCTAAGTCTCTCAAGCTGCCCCCACTTTTGCTCCCCGGGACATTTGTTGTTGATACAGGTAACTTTTGTATTGCTCCTCACATTTGCTGTACCAGCCTCCACCCTTAGGAACTAGGGTTTTATGCCACCAAATAATAGTGTACACCAGTGTTTCCCAACCAGGGTTCCTCCAGAGGTTTCTAGGGAGTCCAGCAGGGGTTTAACCTCTCAAGTCCATTTACCTGACCCCAATGATGTTTTTGGCTATCTGTAAGGGCGACATTCTTCCCAATGGCCAGCAATGTAGGAGGTATTCTTCCCACTGACCACAATGTGATTATACTGTAAGCTGTGGATATAATAATCATAGCAGAGGTTCCCCAAAGACTTAAATGCTATTTCAAGTATTCCTCAATGTTAAAAAGGTTGAGAAACACTGGTTTACACCATCTCAAGTGGCTCTGCTTCTTGCTCCAGAAACCAATCATTATTGACTATTAATGATGATATTGCTAGTTGCTTAGCTGTATTAATAATCCTCTGGCCTCCTAAATACACAAATACTGAGCCGACAGATATGAACTTTGTGATGCAACCATTAACCATGACAAGTGCAAGCTTCCTGAAGATGGTTCATGGTCCATTATGGAACTCCGAGAGGACCGCATGATATTAGAAAATGTGTAGCAGCGATTTGTGTTTCCTTCTCCTGGTGGTGATTAGTGAACAGCGTTATGGTTGCCATTGTGATGCCAGAATTAGCATCCCTTAATTAGAGAGAGTCATGAAGTTTTATGCTAAACAGGTCATGAGTCTCAAGGACTCAAAACATTCACCGGTGTGCAATGAAGATAGTGATCATAAAAAAAGACATGAGCTGCTCCAACCAAGCTTTTTCCTATGGTCCTTCCACACCAACCCAGCTCCTCCTTAGGATGTGCTCACCATTCTAACTAAAAACCCATAAGAAAGAAGTGATGACTTGGAGACCTCCATAAGGAGTACAGTCAGCTTTAACATATTGTAGGTAAATGTACTGCAAAATCCTGTTTTTGAAAGATCTGATACCAATCTCCTAATGCCATGCCACAGGAAAAAGCCAATGCTCGGGAAGAATTCATGTCCAATAAAACATTCAGAAATATATTCTCCATCACACATCTATTCTTCCTCTGGCTCCATAGTGGTGTCCTCAGGTGGTGGTGCTGGGGGCCATGGCAGTTCCTGACCCTCATAATTGATGTTTGAGTCCCGCTGGCACCCCAGAACAGCTGTAAAAATGTTTTTGCATTCGGCTTGCCAAAGCAAACATTTCTGCCCGGTGCCACTTAGCTGATGGATAAGAAGAGCAGATGTGTGCCACTCCAGTGTCCTGGCATCGCTTACACAGTGCAGGTGGCAGCAACAGGTGGCAGGGGAGGGGGGTAAAAGGGGAGAGGGGGTATTTTTATTTCTCTAATATTTTGTTTGATAATTAAGAATAAATCATCCCTGGCTGGTATGGAATAAGTAGCGGCAGAATGTTCGCTGAAATGTACTATTGTTACATGGGGGATAAGCCCCTATTTTTAGCTAGGTATTATTATTACATTATAATTTAAGATTTAACTGCACCTTGTACAGCCAATGGTTACTATTATTTTATATTTTGTACCATCATGGTTGTACAGCACCTTGAAGTTTCCAATGTGCTCAGTCAAGGATCAAAGGATCAAAAATTGTAAGAGGGGCAGATATGCTGAACAAATAAGCTGTGACCATCATAGGGATTTCTATCCCAAAAGTGTCCTGAGCACAAAAAACTATGTCAACTATGTCCCCTTTTTTAAGAGAAACACCCCTCCGAACCTCCTTCCCCACCTTCCCCCACCTCTAATCCATATAGATCAATACAAGGACCACAGAAAGCTATTAAGTGAATGAATTAGATTCCCTTCTATTTAATGGGATTCACTCAAAATATCCCCACTGAGATCATCCCGGTGGTGAGAAATAGTGCTGCCCAGGCAATATCAGTTCTAACAAGATTCACACAGTGAATGTCATATAATACTTAAAAGGAAACCTGTCAGAAAATGCAGTTCCTCATTTGTGCAGCAAAATTTTTTCTATATGTAAATGTCATTAGAAAATCATTGCTAAAAAAAACCTAAATAAAGTATAGTACCCCAAAACTATAAAATATATCCTCTAATTCACTGCCATACATAATAGAATAAACAAAGTTTGACAGTTTAATTATAGACATGAAGAATGTCCAGGAAACTTTGCCCAATGAATATACAAGTTATTGATGTGCCCCTGAATACAGAATTGCCACCAAAACTGCTGGTGGGGGTGTAAGTGTTTCTTGTGTGTTGGGGAAAGCAGGATGCTGTGGGAACATGCACCAAGTAAAAAGGAATGCTAAAAACATGTTTTTTGCACATCAAAGTTAAAATGTACTCATGAAAAACTTATACAAAGCTACCTGCCAACTTTTAACGTTAGGTTCAAAGCCACTGAACATATTATTGTCACCAAAATTGGGATGGTCAGGGTAGGTATTGGGAACATGTCATTAATGAAAAAAATAGGAAATCATGTAATTTTCCAGGTCTAATATGTATTTATGTTAATAAAAATAATATGGCTTCTCACAGACCCACCTGACTCCCTCACCCCATCCATGTCAATACTACACTCCGGGATTTACAATTCACTCGAAAGTTTTCCAAAAATGTGTGCAAAAAATAAAATTCTCCTCCCCTACCCCGACTATTGAAAGTCAGCAGGCACCTAAAACAACAAAATTTCAGAATTTGGAAACAGGCCATCCTCCCAGCCGGACCAATTAAGATGGACAAAGGTCAAACCAGGAAAAGATGAAGATGGCGGCACTCATGATGGAACAGGGACTGGTGAGTGTCGCAATGACTTCTTCTAGAGTTTACTTTACGATGCCCCCAGAACAAAGAAGCCGAAGCACACAAGCACTGCGGAGAAAGAACCAGAATTGATCATTTTTCTTAGCAGGGCCCAACCACCTTTCCATTATCACCCGGCCAGTCACTAGCTGAGCAGTTCTGGCCGGGGGCCCCCATGCTGGTGACAGCGGCATGTACAAAGCAAACAATCCAAGCAGAGACAAGCGCTGAGACTCATTTACAAGGTTTAATCAATATCTAGTCGGGGCATTTTTCTCTTCCTTTCATCTGAAGATAATTATCGCCTCGTAGCATCAAAACAGCCAGCAGAAGTCGGAGCAGAGGATCCAGCGCACGTGGGGAGATAGCAGAATCTTTTTAGGTGTTATAGAAGTCCCGCTGGGAATTATCAGCAGGCAGCAACGTGGTTTACTGACCAATGGCAAAGGGACCCTGTCATCACATTGAAACCACCATAGAAGAATAAGATCAGTGTCACGTCGGCCATCTGAGGGCCATCTCTTGAATTTACTCTTCAATGGATACCAGTGCTGCTGCGATCTGATAACTTGTCCAATCACGGGAAATGAGGTTCCCTCAATTGGCTGTTACATCACTACAAAATACAGTATAAAGTACTGACTGAGGGTGCTGGAACCTGCATACATGGAACTTAAAATTTACCAGGCAATTCCCAAAAATCTAATTTGTATGAGTGTGTGAAAGAAAAAGATAGGACAGAAGAAGAAGAAGACATTTTACAGCTGTTGGAGGTCCGGTTTTCGCTATTGGGACTGTTGTAATGTTGAGTCCTTTTGGAGTCCCTGTAAACATAAATCATTAAATGACTTTTTGGGTATTTTTGAGACATTTCGGCCAGTTAGGGATGACCTTATCTGGCCAGACTGTGGGGATGTATGATGCCTGGAGCCAGAGAAGCTCAGCAGATGGTATTAGAAACCAAACATTTATTGAAACCCCCATGAACAAAGCTCTGCTGATGTGTTTTTAGGGATATGCCTGGTTCCTGTCCATGTGTGAAGGGGACTTCCTTGTTATTTATAAATGCTGTCATCAACAGGCAAAAAATAAAACTTGTAAAACTCCAGTTGGAAGTTTCTAGAAAGGGGAATTTGCTTGCCGATACCACAATCTATAGGCCATCCTGTAGAACCCTCAGCATTCCCAGGCAAGGAAATCTCACAGAACTGCTGGTAAGAGGAATTTCAGTTTTGGTGAAATCCCCCAAGGGTTAATGACAGTAGAACCCTGGTTATCGGGAGCGTAGATAAGCGGAAACATCAGATAACCGGCACCCGACAGCTCTGCTTCCTTGATTGCTCCGGCAGCCCTAGCGGAGCTGTGGTTTGTATTCTGCATCCAAGAACCATACTACAGCTATAATAGGGCTGCAGGAGCAATCAGGAGAATGGAACTGTCAGTATAGCAGAGTTCCATTCAGTCATTCACCACTAGAGGTGAATAGGGACAAGTCTCCCCATTCAAGTCTAGTGCTGAATGGCTGAGAAAAGGAAACAGGAATTACCCTCAGTTAACCGGAAACTACACTTATCCGGAATTGCCCATCCCCGTGGGTGCCAGATAACCGAGGTTCTTTCATACTTCTAAAGGTTGCAGACACTGCAGCTCTCCTCGTTGGAGCATGGGGGAAAGCACCAGCCAATTATAATGAATTCGACACCCCAGTTCAGGATTATGTAGCAAATACATTGGTGAAACTTTTTCTGCAGAACATAGAAAGTCATGAATCTGCTACGAAGTTTGTTGAAATTCTTTTGTTACTGGCCACCCTCAGGCAGATGACATGGGATTACCTGAGACACCGAGTCTAAATGGCTTCTGGTCCCAAGGGGTGATGGGCTGGTAACCCCAGTGGCCACCGGACTACTTTGCTGCAGGTTGTGACCTCCAGGCTCTCCCCACCAAGGGGCAAGTGGAGTCAGACAGCTTCAGTATAGGAATAGCTGAACAAGCGGGTGTTAAACAGACCAGGAACAGGGCAGGCAGAAATGAAGTTAAAAAACATGCTGAGGTCATGGCTGGGGGAAATAAGAGACAAAGTCAGGGTCAAGCTGGGTCAGAACCCCAAAAAATTAAATGGAAAGAAAGCTGAGTAGAATTGTGAGCAAACCCTGAAGATCCATCAACTTCTTCCAGATTAGAGGAGACTTGAAACGCTTAATGTACCGGTTTGACATGTTTGTACACATGAGCATACCGTGTTTCCCCGATGATAAGGCAGGGCCATCAAATAAGACAGCCCCCCCTTTTTAGGTAAAAATGAAAAATAAGCCCCCCCCCCCGCAAATAAGCCACCCACCGATTACTTACCAGAATCGCGTGGTGCGGTGGGTGACTCCGTGTGTGGTTCCTCCGTGCGTGCCGCGCCTCTTCATGAAGAGGAAGTGACAGGACTGAAGTGACTCCGCCCACGCAAACACACGTGACTCCGCCCACGCAAACACAGGCAGCTTCCCTCATCCCTCCCTAACGGAGACTGCAGGAGTTTGTTCAGGAGTTCAGACAGGTTTTTTTTTTGCTGTGAGCAATACCACTCTATATACGGTAAGCTTTAGAATGGGACATTAAATGGTACAGTATATTATTGATTACAGTAGAAGGGGACAATGAATGGATCAGATTAATCAGAAGGGGACAATGATTGGCACAGATTGATCTGAAGGGGACAGGAATGGCACATGATTGATCAGAAGGGGACAATGATTGGCACAGATTGATCAGAAGGGGACAATGATTGGCACAGATTGATCAGAAGTGGACATGAATGGCACATGATTGATCAGAAGGGGACAATGATTGGCCGTTATTACCATTATACTGTACCATATACAGGTAATAAAATTCTGTTTTTTTTTCAACAATAACTGTGTACTGTAGTCTTCTTCATGGGTAAATAAGGCATCCCCCTGAAAATAAGCCCAAGAGCATATTTTGGCCTTCAAAAAAAAATAAGACAGTGTCTTATCATCGGGGAAACAGGGTATGTGCGCATGTTCAATCGTGTGCATACACATACTCTAGAACGCGCAGGTGCATGATGCTGGAAATTAGCAAAAAGTCTTGTGCATGGCCATGCAGTCCAATATGTGGAGTTACACTTTAAGTCTTTATCAGGAACTTGGAATTTATTGGGGCAACCCTAAACTCAAGAACAGAAATATTACAGATTACCAGTCCTTTAAAAGCAGTCCATTAAAAGTTCCTTTTCAGGCTAATTTCAGAACTGATGAACTATGAAACATTATCAGCGTTCCATTTTATGTAATAAGGATGAGGAGAGGGTGAGGTGTTTGTAGTCCAAATCAGAAGAACAAGCAGCAGTGACAACATTGCTCTTCCATAGATACAGTACAGTGAATGTTGTCACCATAGTAGGTTTGGATACGCTTTAGATATAAATTGTAATAAATTTAATTTATAACAAGGCTATCCTGTGGATAATGATTTTGTTGAATCCGTCGCTTTAGTCCGGCCTGTAGTGGTCACTCGCCATTACACTTGTCACCCGGTTGGAAGCATTGGTGACCCCGAGTGCTTCTTGTCGCCATGATGTGGAATAAACTGCGTGGTAATTTGTTTAACCAATTCCTGCCTGGAGCTTGTACAGCGCAGAGAGAGCAGCATCAAAGAGAGCCTATCAAGTGATCTCTGTGACAATCTGCAGCTTGGGGGTGACACAACTAAGCGGAGTGCTTTCATGTTTCCTGCCTGGGAGGGCCAATTAATCTCTTTATCCCTCTGACACCACTAGAGGCAGCAGTAGAGGAGATTTGCAGTTGCTCAAACTAGAATGATGTTCTTTTGCTTTATATTATGCATGCAATGTTTTTTTTTATGTTGTGTTGTTTTATGTTATTTTACATTTAAAGTATCTCTTTTATATTTTATGCACAACTTATTTTTTTTATTTAATATGATGTTAAACATTTTCAGGGGTTCTAACACTTCCTAAATATTATTTGCCATTATTCATTATTTGAGAGATTTCCCTTTTCCAGTCATAAAAGTTAAACTTAATCAGGAAGGCGTTGTAAGACTTTGGTCCTATGTCAATGCTTAGCAAGTCACCAGTCCCTAACCCAGTCTTAGGAGGTTAATTGGTGTCATCCTAGTGGTTGGTTGCCCCCTGGAATTGGATGAGCAAAGGATTGCATCTGGGGGACAAGCATTGGTGGAGAAATAAATGCCCAGGAGGTCAAAACACCAAACTGAAACATAGAGGAAGAGAGAGTTTGGAGCTAAAAGTCATACATGGGGCCATCCAGCCAGGCAAGGCATTGAGAGGCAGAAAGAGTTAATGGTCAAAGTTAAGGAAAAGGGTCAACAAAATAAGTCGAGCTCTATACTAGGTAAGGTGATTTTGTAAGAGGATAGCCTTTTTTTGATCTCTGGCCAACGAGGGGTTAGACCCAGTCTGTAAGCTGCACCTAACTCATAAATGGTGGCCCACCATATCTAGAGAAAGCATGGCGACACATTGGAAAACCAAGCAGTTGACACTTAGAAGGCCTCATCGCTGGAAGGTGTGGGAGTGACTGGAACCAATCAACCCATTCATCATATTTCATATTAAAGAATGTCCAGGTTGGGGGCAAGTAATCCAGGGCTGCCGATACCCATGCTGGTTGGTTCCCAGTGGTCCCCTTGAATTGATGTTATCAATGGACTGTTCTTTTGGATCTGGAGAGGACAGCCAATCTGAAGTGTTGTACGTGGCAGTGATGTGGACACTGAAAGAAGGACTTCCTGGAGAAGAAAGAAGACTCTTAGGAAAGGAAAGTTTCATGATGGGTTTCGTTGAGTGAAAGGGGGCATTTGGGTGGATTTCTACATATGCTGTATGCTAACAACTGCAGGGGAAAAATTCATTGTAAAAGTAAGAACAGGTTCACCAAAACGAAATTCCATATGCAGCACTCGTTTATTTTCTGTTCTTACCAGCCTCTCAATGTGTCTCAATGTACTTCACTGTAAACTTTATCCTCCTGTTACAGTCCCTTTTCTGCATATCTCAGGCTGGGTGAGGATGAAATGGTGCAAGAAACCAACCAGTTGATGTACTGAAAAAAATTGTGTTGATAGGATTAGAAAGCAGCATGACAAAAAGATTAACTCATTTTGCTGTGGCTCCATTCACTGTACAGGTGGGGGCAGGAGCTGGATGACCTGGGCTCAGGAACAGCTGGTTAAATCATACAGGCCATCAAACTGAGGACATCTAGTGGAAAAAATCTAGTACTGCAGGTAACTCCCTAAAGGTTTTTCCCATTATAGGATGACAACGCCAATCATGTCACCTTGTTACATGGGCTCCACGTGTCACCCTGGTTATAGCTCACTGTGTTGTTGTTGGAGAACAGATTGTTTGTCAGTGTTGGATGTAAATGTCTCTGCATGTGTATGTGTGTGGGTGACATAAATAGATGGCAGAGATATAACGATGCCGGGGCCTATGAAGTGTTTGCTCTGTCCTCAGGCATCTCTTGAAATGTCTAATTAGTTTAACCCTTTCGCCCCTCTTTATCATCAAAGAGCCTGCACAGAGCGACGCTGGTGGTGGTGTCGATGACAGTTTGCGCTTTCATGTTTCTTTTCGGAAAGCAGATAATTAATTTTCTCTCTGCAAGCCGAGCGCCTCTTCTCCTGTCGCAATTGTTTTAAGAAAGACGACACTTAAAAAAAACCTGTATGAACTGAATTTTAATCTGCTCATTTTTTGCCTTCCCCAGTTCCTCCTTCCCTTTTTAATAACTTTTTTTATTACATACTTTATTTTAGACTTAGTGATACGTTGACTTTATACAATGCAGAGAGTGAATGGTTGGTGAGAGGGGCTGCTACGGTGAATACTTGAAAACATCACCTTAACAAATCCTCATAAAACAAACCTTATACAAGCACTGGGCACCTCATGGGAGGAACTATGCAAATACCAAAATGATTTGATAGGTGGATGTTTGCCTGGAGGAGTGGACGTTTCTAGTCAGGCTGTATTTGCATGCTAACTGCCTCTGCGATGTCCAAACTTATAGCTTAACCTCTATAATTGACAGATCTGAAATCCTGTGAATGGAAGAGGGTGACCCAGGGACAGTCAGGTTTAGGAGGGAAAAGCTAGAAGGGAGAAGACCTGATCCAATGTGGAAATGAGACGGGCTCTACCTGACTTGCTACATCTTCCAACATACACTGAGAGGCTCACAGTGTGCAATGAAAAGAAAGATCCGTACAAGAGAAGAGACTGTACAAGTGTATGAGACTAAAAGAGTGCAGGGCAATTTTATTGAAGAAAAGACTAAAGTTTAACACTAATTTATTTTTTTCAAAGATTGCCACCACATGTTCTCTTTCTTCCTTATGGCACTTTGTGCTTTCATTATGTATCTATCTCTATGACTAGTTTTTGACTGTCCATAATCTCAATAAGCAGTAATATGTCCATAATCTCAATAAGCAGTAATATGACCCATGGTTTAGGCACCGACTCCTGTAACTAGGAGGAAGGTGATGGGTTCTCTAGGAGAGGTGTCATAAGGACGGTGGCTACAATAACTTTAACTGAGAAACTCTTCTCTATATAAACCTGATATTATAATAATAATTTTATCCTTAGAAAAATACCCGTCCACTATGTACACAAAGGGCCTGATATATTAAAGGAGAAGATAGACTATCATGGGTGAACCTGAGTGATCCAGCAAACCATCTTCCTCAGTCCTTTAAGAGCTTTGAAAAATCAGGCCTAGAGTTTGCTGTGGGTAATGCCAACAGGGCATAGCCTTCTCCTGCACCCCGTATATATATATGGTCCACTTCCTTACCTGATGGCATGTCATAGGTCTACTTTGGCTATATACACCCCAGGTGGACATCATCTGCTTTGCCAGCCTACATTCAATCGTATCATTAGTTCACGAGATATCTGCAATGTGCACTTTCCTGACTTTATCCTGATCTCTCGTATGAATAGCCAATGCCTAGAGATGGACTTCAGATTTTGGACCGGATTAGCAGTAGCCAGTAAAATGTACATTCACCCGTCACTGGGGACTTACATCTTCAACCAATACTGAAATTGAAATACATTGGGTCAATGTCAAAGTTTTTTAATCTATTTTGTAAGCCCCATTTAAGGGGAAACCTTTGAACCCCCAAAATGTATCGACTATTTCTACACTTGCTTGAATTTTTGATTGAAATGGGTTGTTTTGGATTCAAACACTTCTCTTTCTCCAAGATCTGATTGGCATTTTGGGGGATGATTGGTCATGGCTCATTTTCCTGATATGGGGGTATTGATCTTGGTCTTGTTGCAGGGAATGTTAGATGTGCATGTTTATGACACCTCTACTACCCAGCCGGTCACATATTTTGCACCTATCCGGCATTGTATAAAAACAGTCTATAACTTGGTAACAAGCGTCGTACCTCCATTGCATTCCAGCCTTTCAGGCACAATAACCCAATCTAGCTGAAACGATTCTCAGAGAATTGTGCACTTTTCAGCACAGAATAGATGCTGTCAATTATTTCTGACATCTGTTGAAGGCACACAGAGCCCATTTATAGGTTTCTCATTCACACAGCAAGAAAAAAGCAAAAATCTTCCCTGGAACATAAAACAAGTGAGAAAATTCTTTGTAGTGGTTCCATTAAATTGTCCTTGTCCTTATCATCTTTATTCGAGATCATGACTCCCTTTCACAAAGCGTTGCCCATAGTGTGTGGGGTACAGACATCAAACTGTCTGTGAAGAAAAATAGCACCAAATTATAGGCGAGATTACTCAATCCCACAACAGAATGGGGCACATTTATTAACACTTTTCTTAAAGCGGACCTATACCGGGTTGGTCTAATCTCCTGACTGTCTTCATGTTCTCCTACCCATAGATTTTTTTTCTTTGGAAATCTTGCCACTTTGTACTTCAGGCTATACCATGTCAGGGAGTCCCGGCTGGTCGCTACTAATCCCAACCAGCTGAATTGGCACTGAAATCAGAAAGCCTGGAGTCATGTGAGTAATGGCTAAGACCTTCCAAGGAGAACTTCATGAAGACATGGCGGATACAACCTACAATGGGATATCACTAGATTGCCAAAACAATCCTTGGGACAAAAAGTTGTTCCAAAAGTTGATTTCCCATTATTCAGCTTTAGCTGTTGCCTGAGCATCGTTAGTTAGACTGCCGGTGCCACCAGGCCCACCATTTGTATGATAGTAATGTTAGTATGGTAGGAAAAGCTTGGCCTGTTTTTGGGCCCATTATCTCATTAGGGTGCCATGAGCTTCCCAACCGTTATGCATTATTTCACAACACTGTAATAAGCATTTTATGGAGCCCAGAGAGACTTCCAAATTTTATAAATTTGTACATTTTCAAAAATTTCTCTAAACCAGAACTGATGAAACTTATCAGCAAACAATGGTAAAAAACTAGACATCTGCAATGTGTACTCACCTGACTTCAATCTAATTGCATGTTTAAATACCCAACATGTTTTAGGGGTGATCAAAGGTTCCTCCTTCACCAGGGCTTCAAAAATTGATGGAAGGTCTAAAGCAGGGGTATCAAACTCTGGCCCGGGGGCCAAATCTGGCTTTCAACGTCCTTTTTCTTAGCCCCAAAGGAATCCTAAATATGCTGGCCCGCCGCTGCACTGAAATAGCACCGCTACTACAATTCCTGGTATCACTCGCGTCTATAGACCAGCGGGCTCTCTGCCTATGTGTGGCCCCACATTGGACTGTTGTATAGATACAAATATTGCCGGGAACTTTAGTAGCGTCGCTATTTCAATGAAGAGGGAGGTTCAGCGGCGGGCCACTCATAAGATTTAGCTCCGCATTGGCCGCGTCTGGCATTTCCAGCACTCAGCAGTACTTTTCCTTTGTACTCCAAGGCATGGACTTGAATGATTGGATTTTTATAGGAGAATATTGTTATTAATATTGTTAGCCCGTGCAAAAAGGTTACCATTGAAATTTAACTCAGAAGGCTACAAATAGAGAAAGAGGCATTGGATTTTTTCCTAAATAAATTAAAAATCTCTATTATAAACTTGTTCCAGTTTAAATGTGAAGCAAAACCTCTTTGTTTCCATATGAAAAGGGTTTATATCTAATGAGAAGGAAACATTTCAATAAATTTCAAGGTTGGCCTGCGACTTTGTCTACATTTTTAATTTTGGCCCTCTGTGTATTTGAGTTTGACACCCCTGGCCTAGAGAATGAATATCAGATATTTATATTTAATTATATGGACCACCATGTCCTCCTTACTGTCTCTGGAAAAATGTAATTACCATTTAAGGGTTCAATCAGCTCTTCTATATCTAATGTATATGTATTATGGAAATGTTTCAGGCACTCACTCATGCTCCTATTGCCCAAAAAAATTAAAATTGCTAAAACATTTTCACTTTAGTAATTTTCTTGACATGAAAGAAGACACAAGTCTTGGCCTCCATGGAACAATTTATCTCCTTCCTGCTGAGAGATTTAACCCCTTTTTTCTAATTAGCAGCGCATTGATTTTAGTGTGAAACCCCCAAAGTGACCAGCGAGCACCGAGGATCACCCGAGGATCACATCATTGCCACATGAAATAAATGATGGGAAATTCCAAATATTTGCATTTTCATTGGAAAAGTCTTCAACAATAGTTTAGGCATGAAGCACCAAGTGTTACTTATCATTTTTGGTGAATGCTGTCAGGGTTAAACCACCCAACAATCCTATTTATGCCTTGGGGAAATCTATTAACGAGTTTTTGGCTCTAATTTCCAAGGTCTACATACCTGCTGTGCCTGCTATAAGAGCTTTTATTATTTCTGCTAGGGTTTTATTTTATAACATTGAGGAGTAACAAGCTAAGGTGGGCACCCAAAAAGTTAAAGTGAACAAAGGTAGAATCAGGAAATATGGCTGGGAGATTTCAGTCCATTATCCCAAGACTGGATGTTTCTCTGCCCCATTTATTATACTAATAATTACAGCATTATAATTAGATGGGGCAGGGACATGGCACCAGTGCTGGTTATGGTTGATCAATACTGCCCTGGTCCATTTGAACCAGATTCATTGAAATTGCTGGGCAGGCTTATGGTAGAATTTAGTAAGGGTCTACTAGACCCCCCCCCCCCCCCAATAGAACGAGTACTGGGGAAGACAGGCAGGCACCAGGCACAGGCACCACATTTATCATTATTAATTATTAGTACTTCATGTCAATCACACCAACCAGTGATAACACAAACATGATGATCTAATAATAACATATGCTGCACTCTCATCACTTTTTTATTTACCTGGCTACTGTCATAGCACATGGGGGAATCCTGGGTGACATAATTAACCAAATTTGGTCCTAGCCTTGGAGAACTTTAATAAATCAGGGCCATTGACTTAACCTGGGATACCTGGTGTTAATTAATAGTGCTGCAGTAACTATGATCAAAACAAAATCGTCCCGACCCTCTATAAATCTATTGGATTCAACAATCCTAGAAACAGCAAAATTCCACTCAATTGCATGGTTGGATGATCCCAAATGTCATCCTTAGTGCTGATAGCTTTGAGGTTGGCAGAAGGGGAGAGATGAAAGTACAAGGACTTGTTCTGTGAAAAAGCTATCATTAGGTACTACAGAGATTTAAAATTGGACAGATCCCAGTAAAAGCCCAATTTTGGGCTCACTAGTAACCTCCATACTCACCTATGTATCTTCTGGTCTTCAGACCAAGCGTATGGCACCACGGAGTCCTCCTCTCTTCTCTCAACCAGGCAATCCTTGCAATTCCCATCAGCACCATTATCTGCACCAAAATATGGTGAATGTTGGAATGATAGATCCTTTCCATAGGGTGGGGAAATGATGCTCTACATTCACAGAAGACCTATCCGACCTTCACGTGCCAAGTCAAAGGACCAAGGACAACGTGTGGTGAAGAAGCATTGCCAGAGGTTGTGGTACATTTTCCATAAATATAAATCCTCCCTGGAGTTGGACTTTAGGCTGTGAATGAAATGATGGAACCTGGGTTAGGGCTTCAATGTAGAAAAATGTTTATTATCACATTGCCTGGGTGAATCATATGAAGAATCATTTAGAGCCTCGTGAATATCAGATCATTTTTTTTCCATCACTGACGCAGTATCCAGGAATAATGACTCTGCCGTGGAGGTGGGAGAGCCGGACAGACGCAACAGAGAGAGAATTAAAACTAAAGTGTTTCTATATATGCCTCTGCTAATAATATCAACCTGATGAATATGGCCGTGAATGTGTGCAGAATTATTTCCTGACTCCCATCCATCAGCAAAATGAAGGCACTGACAGTTTCCAGGGGAACTCTGCTCCATTTACTGCCCTTAATAATTATTGTAACATTTACCAGAACAACATTTTTTGATGTGACATTGATGTTCACGCTGACTGTGTAATCATCACAATAAAGGGCACCTGTCGTGAGAGATATGAAAAAAAAACCTCAGCTTAATGTTGGGCTATTGTGTTTTTGAGCTGCAAAGTAACCAGTGGAGGCATTTATGAATTTAGTTTAGTTTGAGTATTTATGGCCATTTAGAGCCCTTTCTTCTCCCTCATATCTCTATTTTCTGATCTTCTTTATCACACATACAAGAGATTGCTTTGATTTACTTTTGCTTGAAAAAACCTGCATAATGCTGGGTCTATATAGATGTGTCTTGTACCCCCTTCATTTCAAATACCAGCTCTTGTCAACTCCACAATTAGAAAAAAACAAAACAAAAGCAAAAACATATTAGAATGCATGCTTAACTTGATTAAATGACATTCCTTTACATCATCCTAGATGGTCATTTTGAATTATGGCTTGTCATCCTTGAAATAAACGAGAGAGGGAATGAAAACAAAGATACTTCATGTTGCCACTCCACCTTTAGATCATTTGCTCAGAAAGCTGCCACATCACCTGCCTCCCTTAAGCTGTGAATTTTCCACTGTTCCCGGCATCCCCTGCACAGAAACCGGGGCTGTGCATGGCTAAAGGGGATTCTGGAGTGGGTGCTGCAGCCAATGAGCCAATTATTCAATTCTGATTGACCAATATCAGTCACCTGCCCTGACCTCAACCTGTTACCTGACATTGCCTTGTCTATCACCTGCATTGAACTCGGCCTTTTACCTGACCTTGCCCTGACCTCTGCCTGTTTAACTACCTCGCCTTGACTTGCTGTGTTCAGGCCTGGTAGCCATTCCCACCCTGAAGCCATCTAATCCCTGTCACCCCCTGGTGGGTAGAGCCTGGGGGCAGTGACCTGGTAAACTCCTTGCAGCAAAATATACTGGTGGGCACTAGGGTCAACAGCCTATCACTTCTTGCAGGGTGGGTAAAGACCAGGGGGGGCCGCTTAGATTCTGTGCCTCAGGTAATACCATGTCACCTGCCAGGAGGAGGCAACCAGTAACACTTCAAATGTGGACACCTGACCATCATGCCTACCGATTTGGCTAAAATGATGAAGTCCACCTTTAAATGACTGAATTTGGGTGTCTCCAGTTAAGGATTTGATACATCATACAAAGACTTTTTATACAATTGATCAGTTTGGTGAAGGCCCTTTTCTAATCATCAATGACTCTGCCCTCGTGCACAAAACCAACTCCATTATGACATGGAATTACCAGCTTGGTGTAAAGAAGCTTGAGTATCCTACAAACTTGATCCTACATACTTGACTGTAATCCAGATCTTCTCATTCCCCATGAGTACCTAACTTCACCAATGGACTTAAATTTCTACAGACACCCTCTATTAAAGTGGAGTGGAGGATGCTACCAAGGAGGACCAAGTCCAACCCCCTATTTAATGTTTAGCGTTGCGTAATATGTTGGTGCTATATAAATCCTGTTTAATAATATTAATAATAATAATAACAAGATTAATACCAATGGCCATGGTTTTGGAATGGGATGTTATACAAGCTCCCACAGATGTGATAATCAGTAGTTCCCCAACTTTTTGCTGTACATATAAATGCTGCTGATATAAATCTTGGTATGTTACTTTCCATTTACTTTAAAGAACAGAAAGGAAACCTACCAGCTCTATAAAGCAATTATATCCACATGGCCCATTTCCATCAATGTCTCCTGTAGAACTTCATCAAATATTAATCACAAGTGTAACTGGAGTAAAAGGTGTCTGAGACAAAGCTTTATGAACAGAATAAAAAAAATAATATTCTCCTTCGAATTGCTTGGTAACGTTTAACAAAAAAAAAGTGAATTATTATAAATGAGATCGGAAAAAGTGTCGTGTTTATTGAATGTTCTGCATTTATACATGATGCTGTGTAAACTGTTTGGGTCAGTGATACGGGTTGTCGATGGAGGGGAAATGCTGGGACCTTGTAGTTCTTCCCATTCAACATTGAGTACTATTTGTTTTCCGGGTCTACAGGAGAGACCAGTGGCTTATGTTGGGTAGTAGTACAGGGAATGAGTACACAAGTGGGGTGTTCTGGGATTGGTATTTGTATAGGACATGATGAATTAATTCTTAGGACCAGCAAAAAAAAAAAAAGGCTTTCACATTTTTCATGAATTGTAAAGAGTCTTCTAACATTCGCTGCATTCCTTTCCACCTACAACCTCTAAGCTGTCACAGCAATCACAACTAGTTTGTACAGTCAAGGAAGGCTTGAGCAGTTCCCTCTATGGGTATCCCTTCTTCTTAGAGTTCTCCAAGGGATTGTACCCCCAGATGCTTAAAAAATAAGATAAACCTTGCTATGATTTGGATCCTTGGTGCGCCCCCTTTGACCTTGTCACTGACCTGGATGGTCTTGACATTTATTTTTGCGGTGGGTGTTGACTAGGACAAGTTACAGAGTGGAGGGACCATTTCTGGGGAAGTCAACGGATGTGTCTGGAGTTTATGGCCATCGTGGTTGTAGAAATTAGATTATGTTGAATGCAATAATATCCCTGGGCAGTGCTCAGGTCATTGTATTACATGGTTGAGAAAAATGTTTCATGACAATGACCTTCATTCAGATATTTACAATAAACCAAATGCACAAGGAATCCTAGATACAGCTCAGTCATACATTGTGGACATCACAGTCTGCGACATTTCATTTCTTACAGACCCATTTCATTTCCCTTATTGAAATTTCCTAAAATGAGTGTTTTGGAATGATCTAGCACTGCATAAATGTCAAGCTAGTCATTACCAGGGTAGCTCAGACCTTCTAGCCCACCCTTTATCACCCCATCAGAACCTCTGCCTCCCCCCGACACCCCACCTGCTTACCAACCACTCCCCCACCAATAAATACCCAGATACCAATATTGGATTTAAATTAGCTGGCAAGCAGCCGTTTATTTAACCACCATTAAATCAATTACCCATTTAGGTAATTAGCCAACAAATATTCAATAATAAATAAATTACAAATAAATAAATACATTTCACACTTTTGATATGCAAGCATACATTAACATAACGAAACACGCCATTATTATTATTATTAATATTAAACCGGGATTATATAGCACCAACATATTATATTGACTATAGCCTAATTACCGAACAACCTAATTCCCCCCTTTTAATAATACCATAACCACAATATCCATAATGTTATCAAACTCCCCTTTATACACCCAAACAACCAGGCTGCAGGCCTCAGAAGGCAAAGTCTGCACCCAACAGGAATTTACCTCTTCCAACATCTCCACCTTGGCCACCAGGGCACCCAGCACCGCCTCAGGAGCCATAATTATCCATTCACCATAATGGAGGAGACCCCACCAAAGAGGATCGCCTCTGCCAAAATCCACCACTTTACCATGCACTGGATCCATTCCTTCCAAGACCCTAACCGCTAAAACGTACCAAACTTCCAAATTATAACCAGAACAGAAAAAGTGGGTGGGTGGGACACTTTTTTCTCTCACTTCTGTCCAGCTCCTTTTAACTTGTCCTATGCCCAATCTCCTCCTACCCCACGCTCCACACTAGCACAGCCCCCTCTAGCATCACTACATTTTATTAACCCAACGCCCCTGGGCTAGGCCTAGCACCCTGTCATGTAGGCCCTGCGCCTAATTTCTTATGGTCTTGGGCCTCTCCTATAAATTTAGGGTTTTATTTATAAAATAGGGAAGTTCTCCCTCGACGGAATCTTCCAGTTCCATGTGCTTTAATGAGAGAAACTGATTCCCACAATGTGGGAATGTTTGAGAGAATGACAGATTCTCTGTTTTATAAATACTAGACAACAACAATTGTATATGAGGACCAACAGAATTTGTACCCAATCAGGCAAGTCTTTGTGCTACATAGTTGTTGGTAAAAAAGGTTGTACATTAAGACTGGATTATGTTTGGTCAACTTAGCATACAAGGCCAGCTTCACAGCCCACACACTTTTGGTGAGGTCAAGCTATAATCATGTTGTGGAAAATGCAGATTTTATGGTAAAGTTGTGGATGAACTGACCATGCCATAATGAACAATGACCATGGTGATGGTCATTAATGGAAATGCCAATGACTATGGTGATGATGATGGAAATGCCCACTAGAAATCCATTGCTTGTCCATCTGGTGCATGAAAATCTTTAAAGACATTGGGATTGCTGGTAGCCCTGGTCAATATCTGGCACTGAGTGGAGAACTGTGATAAAGACCTGAACAACCATTCAACAAATGAAATATCAGGCAACCCGATATGCACATACTCGTTCCACGTCATTGACTAAATACTAAAGCAAGGATAATCATGACAGATGTAACATGCATCTTCTATTACATGTAAGCAATAGCCGACCCCAGATTTACCTTCAGGTGATCCTTTATGATTACTTCTATTCAGGTCTGATGCTTTGCTGTTAATTACCATGATCATTCATCCTGATATGACTGGAGGCCATCTGAAATGATAAAAAGATCATGGCAACTATCCAAATGTTCTGGTGGTGACCATTTGGACGCCATTGTTAGTATCAGTGCTGGAACAAATGGGGCCACAGCCCATGTGTATCCAGACATAAACAGCCAATGGCAATGGACACCTTAAAATATACCTATACTTTGCTCACCCAGGAATGGGTTCACATTAAGATTGGGCCCCATCGGCAGCATATTCTTTTTCGGCTTCCTGAGGATACAAATCGGATTCTTTCAGGTATATGTATCAAGTGACCTACGTCTCTTTTCCTATGTGGCCATAATAATGATTATCTGCTATGGCACTCACATGGGGCAGGGGGAGTCCTCAGTTTGTAAAAGCTTCAACTAGGATTAAAAGCTTTCCTTCTTCACTTTTGGAGGATGAATGAAGCAGCAGGGGAGTAACGGAAAATTCGATTTTGCAAGTGATCATTTTTAACCTGTTGCTTTGACCTATTCAATAAAAAATAGTTATTAAATCTTGTGTCTTCTGTCCTGAGGATGGCGGAACTCCCTGTGCGTCTCAAGCATAATGGGCCCCATGATTGGACTCTTGTGATGTGTCATTGGCTTCACTCTTCTCCTCATCTCACGATTCTGACTCATTTCTACTTTCTGAAGATAAAAAGGGATGTGTGTCGGCCGGCCCGGGGAGAAGCCTCGGTATTATTAACACATCACTCTCACATCTCCCCGCAAACACATAACAGAAATGATAAATTAATACTTATTTACCGCTGCAGAGCAAGAAATAGTGAAAGCTGGGAAAAAAATCCAAATTACCGTATTCTGCAGTTATTTAGACAAAGTCGCACAGTGAGTTAAATGAGAAATGAATGGCAATTTGTAATGATTATGGTGACAAATTTTTGTAAATGTGGAATCTGAGGAGGCAATAATATGGCTTTAATACTCTGGGGAGATATTCTCTCCCTTTCATCTCTAAGATATAATTACAGACTACTGTTGTGTCTAGAACCTACACTCTCCCATCCACGCCTGTATTTTATGTGTATCTAAAGCCCCAAACTCTTGTTTTTTCGGCTTTGCATGAGGTTAAACAAAGGTTCAGGTTGTTTTTGGGTCATGGGAAATGCCTGCTGAAACCACAGCTCAAAGCGATATTTTTGATGATAAAAATTGGTCAGATCATATCTGTAAAATTAATATTAGAAATGCAACAAGTGAAAAGACTGTCTCTTACCACTGGTGGATTTTGGACTTGAAGTGACCCCCCATATTAGTAGTCAATGGAGTATATACCCTGGAGGTCAGTGTACGAGAGTGATACCTTCACATTGGTAAGCATGGAAATATTTTCTGCTTGTATGATGGGTCAGTGTAGAAGTGACCCTTTTATCTTCACAATCACTGGAATATTATCTCTTGTATTGGTGGCCAAGTCAATGTAGACGTGACCTTACTTGTTAGTTAGCAGAACATTTACCCCGTGTAGTGGAGGTCAGTATGAAACTTATTCACCTAAACTAGAGGTCACATCCCCCTTGTATTGGTGGTTAGTGCAAAAGTGACTCTCTTACATTGGTAGCCAGTGGAAAATGTCTCCCTTGTAATGGTGGTCTGTGTAGAAGTGATCCCTTTAAATTTGTAGTCACTGGAACATATCCATCTGATACTGGTGATCAATGAAGGTGTGACCCCCTTACATTGGTTGTCAGTGCAAGATACCTCACTTGTAATATTTATCTGTGTAGAAATGACTCCTTTAAGTTGGTTATCATTGAAACATACCCATCTGGTATTGGAGGTCAATGAAGGTGTGACCTTTTTACATTGGAATTGAGTGGAAAATGTCTTCCTTGTAATGGTGGTCTATGTAGAAGTGATCCCTTTAAATTGGTAGTCACTGGAACATATTCACCTGGTACTGGTGGTCAATGTAGGTGTGACCCCCTTCTATTGGTAGTCATTGGAACATTTCCCCTTGCATTGGTGGTCAGTGTAAGTGGGAAATCAATTCCCCTTTACAGACATGCCCTATAAAAGGGGTTGATTAGGAAAAATGTTACCTCACTTCCTGTCTAAAGACAAATCAGGGAGTGAGAGAAGATCAGGGATTGACAATTCCTTTGCTGCATGTTTTCTCAATTTTCAATGTAACAGATGTCCCAATTTTAAGATGTATTCTCCATTCCCTATCTAACTCCAAATTTTGAATTTTCCATTAATATCAATAGAGACAATGGTCACCAGGGTGACCATTTAGATAGGGTCCCCAGCAAGAATACAGACAGTAATAAAAACCTTGCGTGTATGGGGTGGAGAAATAGAGACCTGGAGAGTTTATGGGCTCTAGTTGGGTCTAGGAGTGATAAATGCCTAGGCATTGGGTGCTATGGTCTGAGCACTCAATGGGGTGTAATTGGATGTTACACAGATAAATGCTCGGTAGATGTAGAAATTGAATGCTATGGGCTAAGAGCTTGGTGGGAATAAAAATTAGGTTCCTAGAGGTAAGAGCTTGGTGGGGGTAGTCATTGGGTACTTGAACAATGAGGGTATATTGGGTGGTATGAGCTAAGTGCATAGTCGGGGTAAGTGTTAAGTAAAGAGAGCTAGGTGGTCTATACTCCTCAACATCACCTCTACCCCTAGATGTTAGTATAAGTATACAACAGCAATGACCTCCAAAGGTTCTGCTCTTCTGATGCCTTTAATGCAAATATTGCACCTAACCTGTACTCACAACCTGGTACTTGCAGACAATTGGCAACCTGGTACTACAAACCTGGTAGTGATGCCATCATGCAGGACCAGCTGTATTTCAGGATGTTTAGAGCCCATCCACATTCCAAAAGTCGAGGGGATAATCACCTTTTGCAGGGGGGAGGACTAAGGTATGTATTCCACTATTAAACTTAGACTAAGCAAGCATTTAGGCTTTGGTATTGGAATTGGGCTAGTGAAATCTTGTGGTTGACTGGAGCCAAGCTTTAAACTAAATGATTTACATATATGTTTTCCTTTTTTTTGTAGTAATAAATGAATGGTTTGGCTAAATTGACTTTGCTCTGAACCTGTCTGATCCAAAACATAACCAATTACTTTTCATAAAGTAAATAAAAGGGCAACAGAGAGTGAAATCCACTCCACCACCTGTATACAGAAACATGAGAAACCAATAGATTTTTTAGCTCTTCACCATTAAGACAAGATTACAAAATCAGCTTCGAGGGATTGACCCTTAATGTGTAAACTGTTGGAACGGAAAGCCTTGCACAAAGCATTATACGATAATGAACTTCACCATTTCAGCCTCTTCAAATATTAAACCTGTGTCATGTTTCTTCATCAGTAGAGGGTCTCATCTGTGTACACAGAGGGACTGATTAGGGGATGTGGAGTATCAGTAGTTGATTTATCCATTTCACCATCTGGCTGAGGACAGAATCTTCTCTCCACCATATGTAGATCTTATTATCTGCAGAGGAGCTTCCAAAGCAATATTGTGCAGATGATACCCATGCCAAAGCAGATTTGATCTTCTTCAGCTGGATCATTTACGTGACTTGAGAGACTTGGGATTTAACTTAAAGGCACACTCCAGTCAATTTTAAAACAGAGGTACCATGCTACATATCGGAAACACAACTTACTTTTCAGAGAGTCAACTTTCATCCGGCCAAGGTTCCACCTTAAACTTATATGTCGGCAGTATACCAAAGATCTAGGATTTCCATCACCATTGGACACCAAAATGAGTCTTCACCACTTGGACCTTCATTGCAGGACTGCCCAACCTAAAAACTATACTATTACCATGCTTATCAGTTTCATTTTTTTCCATTCTTCTTTTGTAGATGTTCCGAGAAGGATGTTTCTGGAATTCTATGACTCAGGTTTAGGTGTATACAATATATTGTTCGAGCCATGCTTGAAATGTAATCCCTGGCTACGTTATTAGTTCTTCGCTATCTATTATAACTGTACAATGAACAATGCTGGTTACTCGATTTGGGTTTTGCCGTGTGGAAAAGTGCAATCTTTGATACCACCACGGGGTAAGATTAGCAGCAATGCGGTCATGGCAATTATAGGACTTGTGAGGATGGGAAGGTCAGGGCACGGTAGCAATCCAGCTCTAGGCTGAAATAATACCTGCAAATAATTTCTATCTCAGATATCTTATTCCATACAATCCATCCTGACCCCATGACCCTTATAGGAACAGAAGAAACCTCCAGCTGGACTGCGTACATGTGACCCTGAATAAACTAAATACAGTAGCACCTTGTTAAAGTTTTCATTACAGTTTTATATATTTTATATTGCATATACTCAAATATAAACCAATACGAATATAAAAAGGGATACTTACCTTTAGCTGAAGAAAACAGAAAAACGACATTAATTTAATCATTACACTAAGGCACACAAAGTGTCCATCACTACTTGTCACACTTACCTCTTCCTCACTAAAGTGCAGGCGTCTCTCCCCTGAGCATGCGGGCAGTTCTGACTCTGGGCGTGCCTCTGTTCCTAAGCCTTATAAGTTTTGCCCAATCCGCTGGCCAATCAGGAAATAGCCTCTTAACCATCTGTGGCCATTTAGCTAGCTCAGACACAGCACTCGTGCAACGTGTCTCCATTGTGCCGAGCCCCTAGTTAGTTCCTATTCACCTGGTGCTTAATTCAGTATTATTAGCTTATTCTCCAGTCTGTTAGTTCCCTGTGATGTTCCAGTGTTTCTGTCTGTAGATATTTCTGTGTCACCTGTGCCTCCTGTTGCTTCCAGTGTCTCCTGTACTCCCTGTGTCTGCAGTGGCCGCTGTGTCACTGGTGTCTGGCTTCTGGATCTCTGGTAATTGACCCCTGGCGTGTGACCTGACCTCTCTTGTTTGCTGCCTGCCTCTACCCTGGCCTTCCTTTACTACTCTTCTGCTTTGTGATTTGGTACCGTGTTTCATTTTGCCCACCTTGGTGTGCCCAAGGACCGTAACCTGGCAGTAACCAGCGGCACAACATCCCGCCATCAGAGGCTCCGGAGAAGACCTGGTTACTGCTTAGACTCTGTTCCTTGTCTCTTTTCAGGGCTCACATCACCTCCATGCAGGCCATAGCGCACCCTAGTGACCCTGTCTCCCCAGGCATGACACTACTAACATTTAAAACAGTTCCCAGCAAATTTGGCAATACAATTAATGTGAATAAATGCATCCATAGTGTGTTTTTTTTTTAACATTTATTTATTATGCAAAAAAAAAAATCACATGGGCTCAGTCTGTTTATCTTATTCTCCTTTTTTACGGTAAAAGTACTTTGTTCTTTTGAGTTGAATATAAAAGGTTACCTACTATTAAATAATCTTTTATGCAGTATTGTTGGCCACCAGTAGATGGTGATATATCCATATGTAAAGTGTGTAGCAAACTCAAATAATGTCTTAGATAAAAATAATTTGCTATTCACCTTGCATTAAGAATTAACGCCATCTAGTGGCGTTTAAGCCAAGATTATTTTTTTCTCATAACAGCCCAACAGTCCAGCTTTCCCTATTCCTGGGCTGGGTTCCTGGGTCTGTACCCCTGCTGTGCCCATTATAGGGGTTCCCCCATTCCTGGGCTGGGTTCCTGGATCTACACACCTGCTGTACCCTTTATGAGGACTTTCCACCATTCTTAAGTTAGAAGGGTCTCTACATACATTTGACCATATAGTGTATAACATTTTTTGCTCCCTTTAAAAAAACAATTCTTTTCCATCTCTTCTCACTGTCATTGATTTATTAAAGCTCTTCAAGGCCCAATGAGCCATTGGGCCTGATTTATTAAAGCTCTCCAAGGCTGGGGAGAACTCACTTTCTTTGGTGAAGCTGGGTGATCCAGCAAACTTGGAATGGATTTTTTAAATGTTATTTGCTATTTGCTAGCAAATGCTTTGAATCCTGGACCAGATCTATCCAAGTTTTGCTGGATCACCCAGCTTCACTGGTGAAAGTGTATTCTCTCCAGCCTTGGAGAGCTTTAATAAATCAGCGCCGAAGTGTCTTCTCGCACTAAGCACAGCTCTCTATCTCCGGGTCACACTCTCGGTAAATTTTCATTTTCTAGCACCAGAAAAACACAAACCAGCGGGGAGCCAGAAGCTTTTAGTGAGCTATTTTCCTAAGAAAGTAAGCACCGGTTTGGATAATCTCTGCCGAATCCCCTCTGGGCTACAAACTGTATAGGAATGCCAAGGATCAGAAACATTTCAGCGTTAGGTTGTGAATGTCTATTATCCATTTTTTATTCCTCAATCATTTTCTGACTGAGCTCATCAACACAAACTGAGAATTTTTCAGAATTTTTAGCAAAACTACAACTGGGTTCCCTGGGTATTAATTAGCAGTTTAATGTAAATCAAACTTAATATGCAAATTTAAAGTAATAATCACGCTGGATTGAATGAAAAAGGAGAAAAGATTCACTGAACTGCTCACCTGTGAAAGAATTAGTCACTGATATGCTTTGAGAATGATGACAGCAGTGTTCTGGTTTGCCCAATCTCGTGTTCCCCAAATTCCTTATTATTTATTATTATTATTTATTATTATTTATCATTATTATTTATTATTATTATTATTATTATTATTATTATTTATTATTTATTATTATTATTTATTATAAAATCTTACAAACACAAGCAAAGAGTGAAAACAGAACAAGTTCTAAATCTGATGACAGGAAAGAACATTTGGGATCAACAGCAACAAACTAATTGGAATTAAACTCCAGTGTTCATTTCTGTCTGTGCTAGGAATAAAGTTATCCCAGATTCCCATTCCAGAGGTGATCTCTAGTTACTGGAGGAATATAATGTGATTATGGGTCAGACTATTTCCCCTAATTAGGAGGTAATACAACTTATTGGGTAATATATATATATATAATGTATACACCCAGAGCAGCCTGTATATAGACCAGATACATCCTAGTATAGAGACATTTATCCCACTGTACACCCAGGGCTGCCTATAGACCGGATACATCCTAATATAGAGACATTTATCCCACTGTACACCCAGAGCCCAGGTGTGGTCCATGCAGCAGATTAGCAGCAGATAGACAGGGAAAAGAAAGCAATTAACACAGAAAGGCAATTATGATGCAGAGTGGTTTAGCAAACTGAATGTCATCTTGTTAGGGTGTAAGTTTGTATTAACCGCTATCATCATCATCATCATCAGTAGAAGCCAATATGGAAGGGGGATGGCTGGTACTTGTAGTTGCACAGTAGCCCAATCCTATTCACATTGAGAGTAAGGCTAGGACTCTCATGGCTGGGCATGCAATGAATCGGATAATGGGCAGCTGGGGGTAGCACTAGCTACGGAGGGGGATTTATATGCATGCCACCCCCACCCTCCAACATCCATCTACTCATTATCCTGACCATCAGGGGCCCACACTATAGACCGGAGGGAACTCCGCCTGATTATTCCCAGGGATTAGTGTTAGCTGGGGGATTAATGAAGATTTCTCATTAATACAATGGGTTATGTAGAAGAAAGGCATTAAGCGCCATGTCCTTGTGTTCCTGTGACAAGGGATGAGGGGCGCACGGAACATTTAATGTTGCTGCCTGATCAATGCTCAGTACATTTACTACGCAACAAATCTGGGGAATGGGGGTACCATTAGTTCGGAGGGCAGAATATTTCCACACTTTATTATCAGAGATGAGATGGGGATGATCCCCCATATAAAAGTGACACTGCAACCAAATGCTGTCTTTACATATCTATAAAATCTGATTGGTAAATCTTGCCATGTGTAGGAATTTATGACAACTTTCTGGAACTATCAAGACAACGGTATGGTATGGCCCCATCAGGATCTCCATTAATTCTTTTATCAATGAATACAGACTGGTGCTCATGATACACAATTTTCAATATACATAACAAGGATTTATCAAAGTCATACTTTAGGGAGATAAAATACACCAAGAGCAGGAATGTGTAATGTTTTGGTTATAAGTCAATGCTTCACAATGTGTCAACCTCCCAATCTAGCACCTATATTAATGCCCCCAGTAAACTTTAGGAGGTTGTCCCGGAATTCTGTTACCCCCAGAACTTGGCTGTGCAAAGGATGGCATCTGGGGGAACAGGGATTGGTCGAGGAACAGAAGACTATAGGGCAGGAGAGGTCCAAAAGTAGTCACAACGTCAAGCCAAAAAGTAGAGAAAGAACTCAGAGGTCTAACAGCTAAGGAGGCATCCAGGGGCAGAGAAAGTTGAAGGTTGACGGTCAGGCAAAAGGTTGGTCAAGGCAACGAGGGATGAGATGGAGCGTGGTCAACAATGGTGGAGAACGGTCAAACTGGGAAGCACACCCTCAGCTTCTAGTAAACCAATGCTATTATGGCTAAGCTGGTCTAGAAGATGAACGGCTTTTTGTGGCTTATGGCCAGTCAGTGGTCAGAGTGCAGATCCAGGCTAGAATCCTCAGGTGGCTCATGGGTAACAGGGCTATATTGAGGTAGATGGGTAGCACATTTCCATGAAAGGCTGTATTGTGAGAGCATGCCCGGCAGATACTAGTCACCCAACCTTGTTTTTGAATGGTACAATAATGAACGGGATCATGGTATGTGAATGAAGGTGCGGTACAATCATGGAAAAAGGTTGGTCTAGGTGCCATGCAATGAGAGGTCAGATGGAGCATGGTCAGCAATGGTCAGCAATGAAGAATTAAACTAGTAAGCATACCCTCAGCATCTACAAAACCAATACTATGACAGATAAGGTGGTCTAGTAGATATCTAGATTTTTATTTAGCTTATGGGCATTTAGTGGTCAGAGGGCAAACCCAGTCCAGCAGCCTCGCTTGGCTCATAGGCAACAGGGCCATGGAATTACCATGGAAAATATTGGTCTAGGTGGCAAGCCATGAGAGGTCATATAGAGCATGGTCAGCAATAAAGAATTAAACTAGTAAGCACACCCTCAGCACCTACAAAACCAATGCTATGACAGATACAGTGGTCTAGTAGATAGCCATTGGCTCACAGGCAACAACGACATGCTATAACCATGGAAAATTTTGGTCCAAGTGTCAAGCCATGAGAGGTCAGATAGGACTATCATAGGCAAGGTGGTCAGGTAAAAATTAATAGAATAAATCTGGCCTATAGTCAATCAATGGTCTGAGGACAAGCCCAGGCTAGAATCCTCTGTTGGCTCATAGGCCACAGGGTCATGGGGAGGTAGGTGGGTAACACATGTGAAAGCATGCTTGGCCAATGCTAACCACCCAACCTTGATGTTGCATGGCACAAGAGCGAACGGGACTTTGGTGTAAAATTGAAGATGGGGTACTGTGTAAAAAATGGTTGGCTGGGAGTCCTGTGTTCATAGATAGAGAAACTCTATTCAGGAACACATACTACAGGATGGCAACAGCGATCCTGATTGCTAGTAGTATGTGTCCTTGGATAGAGTTTCTCCAACCAAGAACACAGTCCCTATTCAACCTCAAGTGCCCCAGGGATTGCCTGCAGTCACAGCTGTGACCGCAAAGTCACATGAACTCTTCAGTTCCACTACGATCCCCGGGGCACTACAGGTTAATTACCCCTGTAGTGTCCCAGGGATTGCACACTCTTCTCAATGATTGCAGCTGGCAAGTATCTCTTACTCTGTAACATGCACAGTAATATGATATATTTGTCACATTTTTCTTGCAGTGGATAAAAGAAAATTGTAACAAATGTATCATAATATTACTATGCAGGAAAGTGTGTTACAGAGTAAGAGATATCATGTCATTGTGGGATAACCTGTAAAAAAAAATAGGTAAATAAACACAAACACTCAATACATTTATTTAACATTCATTTTTATTTTTTTAACACATTTTTTAAAATTTTTTAATCCAAATTTTTACCATCAAATCCCATTTTTTTTTTCGGGTCGAGTCTACCTGAATTTAAACAGCCATTTTCAGGTTGAATATAAGGACAACTCAAATTTGAACACCAACACTACTGCTAACACTCCATGTACCAGACCACTGACATTATGAACCCCCGGGGACTCATTCCCTACCCCTATCAGTCATATTACAGTCTGTGCCGATTATACTAAGCTGTCATTATTTGTTGCAACGTTATCACCTAAAAACACCCAATACAATAACTGTTTCTACTGCACGTACTCAGAGGACAATGTCCAATAAAAATACCAAACAATGTTGGCTTTCTGAAATGTCTAAAATATGGCAGAGAAATTGACAGATATAAGGAGAAAGGAGAGGAAAGGGTGACTCTTTAATGCTACAAATGTCCTTTTTGCCCCTCTGTCACAGATAGATGAACATGACTTGGACCAAGCTGATGAGACTCTTCAACCCTGCACCCAACTGGGGCCCCTCTGACTTTACTGAACAATTACCATTAAAGAAGGGTGGCTTTAGGGAGCATGGACAAATTGGCAGTCCCAGTTCCATCCCATAATAGTCCAAGTATTTTATGAGTATTCGGAAGTGTAACAGCTGAGGGGTAAGTGTATACACAGCAAAGAGACATCTATCTTCTAAATGGGAGATTCTACTATACTGATTGCCACCTCCGCCATGATACCCAAATCTTGTTCCTAGGTACTAAATCTTCTCATTCGGTAGAGAACCACATAAGAATATGTACCCACCATCGGCTATCCTAACAGTAACAGTGACTAAATCCACCATAGGCTATCCTATCTGTAACAGTGACCATACTACCATAGGCTATCCAATCAGTAACAGTGACTATATCCACCATAGGCTATCCTATCTGTAACATTGACCATACTACCATAGGCTATTGACCATACTACCATAGGCTATCCAATCAGTAACAGTGACTATATCCACCATAGGCTATCCTATCTGTAACATTGACCATACTACCATAGGCTATCCAATCAGTAACAGTGACTATATCCACCATAAGCTATCCTATCTGTAACAGTGACTATATCCACCATAGGCTATCCTATCTGTAACAGTGACTGTATCCCTCATAAGCTATCCTATATCCAAAAGTGCCTGTGTGTTTTATCTTCATTGGTGACCCCAAACACTCAGCCTTTAAAAGTCAAATTATTTCACTCATTTTGCCTCATTCTTTTAGTGTTATTGGCATAATTACCATTCCACAAGTTGTCCCTACTGAGTGTCCACTCCTTAGTCACCCTTGTCTCCATTTAGTGTTAATTTACCTCACAACTTCTGTCTACTGAGTGTCCACTCACCAATCACTCCACAGCCTTTTCCTTTTGAGTGTCCATTTACCAGTCACCCTACAACTTGACCCTGCTAAATACCCACTTCTCAGTCATCCCTACCACCTGCCCCCATTTTGTGCCATCTCGCCAGTCAACCCATAACAGCCTTTCCCTTTTGATTGCCAATTTATCAGTCATCTAACATCCTGTCTCTATTAGGTGTCCACTCCATGGTCACCCCTATCACCTGCCCCCATTTGGGGCCCACTCCTCAGCCACATCCATAACTTGCCCCAACTGAGTATCCACTCATTAGCATTCCCACAATTTTTGCCTTTTAGGTTTCCACTCACCAATCACCCCACAGCCTATCCCTTTTAAGTGTAAACTCAACACAACCCCACAACCTGTCCCTACTACGTGCCCTCTCAGTAATCACGCCACAACCTATATCTAGTTAGTTCTTACTCTTCACTTGCCCACATCTTGTCTCTGTTGAGTTCTCACTCATCGGTCACCCCACAACCTGTCCCTACTCACTAATTACCCCCCAATCTGCACCTAGTGAGCTCCCAATCCTCACTCACCCCACATACTCTCCCTATTGAGTTCCCACTAACCAGTAACCCCCACAGCTTTTCCCTTTTGAGTGCCCATTTATCAGTCAACCTGTAGCCTGTCTCTGCTAAATTCCCACTCCTCAGTCACCCCCTGCAGCCTGTCCTATTGAGTGCTCACTCATCAGTCACTCCATAACCTCTGCTCTGCTCTCTGCTCGCTGTCTCTGCTTAGTGCCAGCTCACTAATCATCACTATAACCTAGTGAGTTCTCACTTCGCACTTGCCCACATCCTGTCCCTATTGTTTTCCTACTCACCAGTCACTGCACAACCTGTCCCTACTAAATGGCCACTCACTAATCTCCCCACCACCTATACCTAGTGAGTGCTCACTCCTCACCCACCCCAATCCTTTCCCTATTGAGTTCCAACTCACCAGTCACTCCACAACCTGACCCTACTAAGTGCCCACTCACTGATATCCCCGCAGCTTATACCCAGTGAGATCTCACTCATCGTTCACCCCACATTCTCTCCCTAATGAGTTCCTACTCAACAGTTGACCTATGGCCTTTTAAGTGCCAAATTATCAGTCAACCTGTAGCCTGTCTCTGCTAAATTCCCACTCCTTAGTCACCCCCTGCAGCCTGTCCTATTGAGTGCTTACTCACCAGTCACTGCACAACCTGTCTCTGCTAAGTGCCCACTCACTAATCACCCCCCTAACCTATACCCAGTGAGTTCTCACTCCTCACTCACCCACATCCTCTCCCTATTAGGTTCCCACTCACCAGTCACCCCACACACTGTCCCTACTAAGTGCCCACTCATAATCACCCCACAATCTATACCTAGTAAGTGCTTACTCCTCACTCACCCACATCCTCTCCCAATTGAGTTCCCACTCACCAGTCTCCCCACATGCTGTCCCTGCCTGTTACTCCTAAGAGGCTGTAAAGCCTGAGGGCAGATTCCAGCTGGCAGTGCCAGGGCTGTGGTGGCAGACACAGCTGTGCATGATGACTTTAGGAAATGAAGGAGCTGACATTAATGGGGAGGTAGGAGAAGGGAGGGTGGCTGAGCTTGGTGCTATGTGCACTTTCCACGCCTCTCCCTATCACAACTAGAGAGGGGAGAAGATTCAGCACCACATTAGATGGACAGCTCCAGGGACTGGATAGCTCTCATCTCCTCCAGCGCTTCCTCTGAGCTTCTTCAATCTGCTGAGAGCGCTCAACAGGTAAATCTCATGCAGATGGACTGAAACTTCATTGTTAGAAAACTGAAGCAAGAGGTGCTGGTCCTGGGTATCCATTGGAGTGTGAAGAATAATAAAAGTGGGATTCTGGATAACTGGGTGGTATTAGAACCCTACCTTGTCCAAGATGACCAGCTTCTCCTTCACAACCATGAACAGCTCTGAGCCCTTGGCACTTTCCAGCGGGTTGGAGCCCTCAGAGGTGGGCATGGAGGTCACAGTGGTGTTGCCTTTGTTCCTGAGCACAATCTGCATGGTGGGCTTGGGTGGAAACTTGCTTCTCATCGCCATTCTCATCCATGATTTTAGGAAAGGGAAGTGTTCAGTGGTCAATTGCTTGGTCATTAATCTGGGGGTGACCGACCTGCTGCTCATCCTCTTCTGCATCCCAGTGCGCATTGCCACCTATGCCAAGCAGTCCTGGCTCTTTGGGAGTTTTGTCTGCAAAACCACCGAGTGGTACCTACAGAGCTGCCTAACTGTGAAGAGCCTGACCCTGGCTGCCATAGGGCATGCCAGATACAAGCATGTCATCACCCCAGCCAAATTAATCAGCTTCAGCAAGAGGCATGTGCTGGTGGTCCTGCTCCTTGCATGGGCATTATCCCTCCTGCTGCCCCTACCACACCTCATATTTACCCAGCTCAGGATGGGGCAGGAGGGGCTGACCTGCACCTTTGATATACCAGAGTATGCCTCCAATTTCATGAATGTCTTCAGCAAGTTGTATCCTCTGCTGGCTTATGTCCTGCCCATGGTCTTCACCTTCTTCTGCTACATAAGAGCTCTGAGGAGGAGGAATGAAAGGAGGAACCGTGTGCCCAACCCCCGCGGTCTCAGCAGGAAAATCACTTCCATGCTAATGAGTATCAGCTTGGCATTTGAGGCCATGTGGCTTCCAGAATGGATTGTATGGATCTGGGCTAGACACAGCAACTATGGCATCCTGCAGCCACCCAATACATTGATGATCCTGGCACAGGTCGTTTTATTCTTGAATTGTACTCTAAATCCTGGGGTGTTCCTTGCAGTGTCTGAGGAGTTCAGAGAGGGCTTCAGGACCATCTGGACGATGATGAAGTGTGAGAAGTGCCAGGGTCCAGGGGGAGTCACCAGGGCTGGGGAGAATGGAGCTGACATGGTACCTAGCACCATCCAAACATTGCAGGACTTCTGTCCACAGTCTGGCCATCGACTTTCTCAGGACTCCAAAACCACAGAGGAGAAGATCCTTCCAGATGTAGAGCACTTCTGGCAGGATCGCAGGAACACTACAGCTGGAGAGGACAATGACCCCATGCCTTGGGAACACCAGGAGAAACCCTAAATCTGGTGACTTCAGCATTTCCAACTTTAGGTTGTTTGGGCAATAGAGACAGGGACTCTTTACAGGTTGGTGGCTCTAGACAAGACAAAGAAGGGTTAAAGCCTACAAAGGTCTATGTAGGGCTGACGCCTGATTCATTTGTTGTCTTGAAGAACCAACTTAGCAAAGGGTCATCTTCTAGAACTTCTCAAAGACTAGCAACAGGTGGGACAGCCTGTGACTCTTCAGCTGTAACACCATTGGAAGTCCCAGCAGTGGAGGTCATGGTCAGCAGCTGGAGAGCCACTCTGTTCTAAGGTGAATCTTTCCTGAATGCTGCAAGCAGAAAGCTGTGCTGTGTCTGATGTGATGTTCAGTTTTACAACATCTACTAGTATTGCTAAAAGTGCTCAGAAATTGTTAAGGTTGGTGCTTGTTGATGCTTGCTTCAGTAGCAGTGCAAAAGGCTGCTTGGACCCCACTTTTTCTTTCTTTCTCTCCCATCACTCATTCTTTCTTCTCTTATCTTCACCCCTCCTCTTCCACTCTATTCATGTCTCCCCATCCTCCATCTAATCGTTATATTAATCTCTCTATCCCTCCACATCCCTTTTACTCTCTCAATCATTCTGGTATTACCTCTCTCTTTCTTTCCTTACCTCTATCACCTAATACTCCTCTTCCACTTTTCACTTGCTCCTTATTTTATTACATATCATTACTTCTGTTTGCTTCTCTCTCTTCTTTACTACTTTCTGCCCAATCATTTTAATATTTCTCATTCTCCCTACCCATCTCTCTCTCTCTCTCCCTCTCTCTCCCCCCCTCTCTCCCTCTCTTTCTCTCTCCCTCTCTCTCTCTCCCCCTCTCTCTC